>NW_028321858.1:0-22607 GCF_062004578.1 Staurois parvus | reverse complement strand
TCCCTCTCTCTCTCTCTCTCTCCCCCTCTCTCTCTCTCTCTCTCCCCCTCTCTCTCTCTCTCTCCCCCTCTCTCTCTCTCTCTCCCCCTCTCTCTCTCTCTCTCTCTCTCTCTCTCTCTCTCTCTCTCTCCCTCCCTCTCCCCTCTCTCCCCCTCTCCCCCCTTCTCTCTTATACCTCTTTTAATACAAGAGAGGAGTTTGTTCACTTTAGAAACTGAAGCTTGGCATTCTCCACCATTGATTCCCCCAGTTGTACTCCCCCTGGTATGTATGATGCATGCATATTCTTAGCCCCCAAGTGCATAACCTTACATTTATCAACATTTAAACCTCATTTGCCACATAGTTGCCCAAATAAACTGTGCATTGATGTCAGCTTGTAAGTTGAAGACATCCTGTAAGGACGTTATTTCATTGCACAGCTTGGTGTCATCTGCAAAGACTGAAATGGGATTTTTTAATCCCAGACCCTAAAATGTTTATAAATATATTAAAAAGTAAGGGTCCCAACACTGAACCTTGGGGTACACCACTGATGACCCCAGACCATTCAGAGTATGAATCATTAACCATTACTCTCTGAATACAATCTTTTAGCCAGTTTTCTATCCATTTACATATGGATTTTTCCAAGGCTGTAGACTTTACCTTACACATTAGCCGTGTGTGGGGAACTGTGTCAAACGCTTTTGCAAAATCCAAGTATACCACGTCCACCGCCACCCCTCTGTCCAAGGTTTTGCTCACCTCCTCATAAAAAGAAATCAGATTTGTTTGACAACTTCTGCCTTTTTCATGAATCCATGCTGTCTGTTGCTTAAAATATTTTTTTCCAGCAAGAACTCATCTATGTGGTCTTTTATTAAACTCTCCAGTATCTTCCCAACTATAGAAGTTAAACTAACAGGTCTATAATTACTTGGCAAAGAGTTTGACCCCTTTTTAAATATAGGCACCACATTAGCCTTTTTAGCCTTTTAAACTTGTTGCCCATGGGAATATATTTTGCAATGTGTTCACATACAGTCTTTTTGAAGAACTCCCATTTTTATGTTGTGTTCATTGATGCCGGTATTCCCTCCCAGTCTAAGTCTTGGAGAGCAGCTCTCAGCTTTAGAAAATTAGCTCTCTTAAAATTGAGCGTTTTATTTTTCCCATATGTGCTCGCTATTTACAGCTAACAAATGAAATCCTGTTATGGTCACTGCTACCCAGATGTTCTTTTATATGGACATTCGTAATAAGCTCTGCATGGTTTGAGATTACCAGGTCCAGCAGAGCATCATTCCTAGTTGGGATCTCTGTGAACTGTACCATAAAATTGTCCTGTAGTAGGTTTAAAAATATTTGCCCTTTAACGGTTTCTGCAGTACCATTACTCCAGTCAATTTCGGGGTAGTTAAAATCCCCCATTATTATCACTGTCCTAGCCCTTGCAGCCCTTTTCGATCTGTGCAAGGAGCTGAGTCTCCACGTCTTCATTAACACTGAGAGGCCTATAACAAACTCCAATGATTACCTTTGTAGTACGCACCCCCATGTGCAGTTCCACCCATAATACTTCTGCCTCATCACATTCTCCATCAACTAGGTCCTCTTTCACACTCGCTCTGAGATCAGCTCTCACATAGAGACAGACACCACCACCTTTCCTATTTACCCTGTCTGTCTGAAAGACAACATAGCCAGGAATATTAATGGCCCAGTCATGTCAAGAATGAAGCCAAAATTCAGCAATATAAATGAAATCATTTTTCTGTTCATGCACCAAAGCTTCTAACTCACCTATTTTGCTTGGCAGACTTCTGGCATTGGTGAACAAACACGTTAAATCATTGACACCTTGTTCAAACGTATTTTGCATATCTTTAATCTTCATACAAATGGTATCAATGCCACTGGTTGTTTGTAACATGGGAACCTTCTTATCTACATAGCCTTCCCCCCCATCTTTCCCCATTCCACCCTCCAATAAGTAGTGAGCTAGCAATTAAACCTTTTTACAAGGCTGTGTGCAGATTCTCTGATTTTGTGGCTTTAAGCCTACTGTATTTTTAATTTATTATAATAAAGTTTCATATCTTTATACATGTTGTCCCCCTTCAATGCTAGTAAAGTCCAACTTTTTTTTTTTTTCCTGTACATATGCAACTATACATGGAGGTGGCATATGAATGGTTCTTACACTTTTATTCTAAAAGTGACAATTGATGGTGATGAAAAAGTGTATATGCAGCACAAAAATAATGCTCTAATATATTTAGTGTTTTAAGCAGATGCATACCATAAACGTATATCATTGTGCATAGTAAACAGATATACTCCAGTAAATACCAAATATACATACAAAACGTGCAAATATTTGTGTCATAAGTGACAAACACACGTGCCCAATTTTGGATAATTTCAACGCACATTTGGACACGTGTTTGTCAGTTATGACACAAGAATTTGCATGTTTTTGTATGTATATTTGGTATTATTGGAGTGTATCTGTTTACTACGCATAATGATATATGTTTATTGTATACATCTATTTGTAACACTAATATATTAGAGCATTATTTGTGCGCTGCATATACACTTTTTTTTTCCCATTTATTTACTGTATGCGGGAACACATTCTATGCGGGCAGCACATCACTGTAATCATATTAACACCATTTTGCGCTGGGGTTTTTTCTATGTAATTGATGGTGATGGCAGACAAGTGATTCTGCAACTAAAGACAAATCACCAGCTGCAGGATCGCTAAAGAGGGCGCCTATGTATGTCCCATAAGGACACACAGCCAGCCTGTTAGTGATCCTGTCGATTTTGACAAATTGCCAGCATCAGGACTGCTAGTAGCGGAGTCATCTGTAATTATAAAGTCTGTACTTAGTTTTCTAACCTTTTATAAATAAAATAATTTACTTTCATAGGTGTGAAGAAAGGAGACAGAGTGGCTATCTATTTGCCAATGATCCCAGAACTGGTATATTCAATGTTGGCATGTGCTCGAATTGGTGCAGTTCATTCTATTGTGGTATGTATGTCTCCTACAAAGTAATGATGCCTGATCTTCTTGATATTGGCTGTAGAGTATTTTTTCTTTAGTGCAGGGCAATGTCATTATTGTTAGAGTAGAGGATGATAGTACAGAAGATTGTTGAAACTGAGCCCAAGGACATAGAGTCCTAACAGTCAAAAAGGGTTATTTATATTCCACAGACAAGCCTTATACGTATAAAACTTACATCTGTGTAAATTAATATCTATACTGTCACTTTAATCTCAACAGCACAACAAATCACTGGTGTAATGCACAGTACCTCCTGGAATAGGTTGGTAGATGACAGTCAGGGACAGACAACTGTTCCACCAGATTACAAGCTCTGCAAGACATGCAAATCATTTTTACTCTCAACTCATGTAGTACATACAGTAGAAGCAACACTTATTTTTTGAGAAGTCTTTTCAGCTCTGTAGAGTTGACCACTTATGGAATGCAGTCAAAACTGAGCTACGGTACCCACATGAGATGATGGTCATTGAGTCCAATTGTTTTTGAACTGATTGGGTGATCTAGTGTCTGTGCAAGGCCTCCACCCTGCCCATCCCTCCACAGTGTGCTATGGGAATGTTTGATTGGTCTGGTTAAAACACCAGCAGCAAAAAGGCTGAGACCTCAAAATTTTACAGAGGTCCACTTTGCATAAATAACCTTATACAAACCAAAAAAGAACAGAAACACAGTTTGGGGACATACAGGTCCACTTTCTCAAGGTGAAAAACAGACGGGTCCTATTTGTCCCTGGAATATCCTTGTTTTTTTTTTGTTTGTGTAATACTATTTATGCAAAGCAAACCTTAATAATAAACGTTTTGTGGTCTCAAACTTTTTTTTTGCAAGTTCTTTGAGGGGAGCAAGGCCAACATTAATACCATAAAGAACTTGCAACAAAATGTTTGAAACCATCCAATTTTACTGAAGTCTGCTTTGCATAAACACTATACAAACAAGAACATAAAAGAACAGACATTTCCGGGAGACACATGACCCTTGTTGGCCTGTCACCTTGAGAAAGGATTCCTGTATGTCCGTGAAATGTCTGTGTTTTGTATGTGGTGTTTTTTTTTTGTTTTTGTTTTTTGTCTTGTCTAGTGGTCACTTTGGTTCCCTCTGTAAAATTAAACTGCCTTTACATCTGCAAGTGTTTCTCCACTCATCCCCATTCTCCTCTATAATGACATGAAGAAAACTGTTTGGCGAAGCTAAGAGTTTTGTGCATGAGCCTACCACCAATTCCCACTGCACAGGAGCAATGAAAGTGTGCATACATGTCTGACCACCTTCATAGATCTATGGTAGTTCATCTATGTTGTTTTTTGCTTTGAAAAACACACTATATTAACTCTTTAAAAGTATAGTAGATTTTCTTGCTCTTTTTTTTAGTTTGCAGGCTTTTCCTCAGAATCCCTTTGTGAAAGAATCCTGGACTCCCAGTGTGCTGTCCTCATTACTGCAGGTATGGAAATAACTCTGTGTGCTTTGGAAGAATACATAATGGAACACCTTGCTTCACGTTAATGAGTTCTGAACACTTTGTTTTTCAGATGGTGTATTCAGAGGCGAAAAACTGATCAACTTGAAACATATTGCAGATGAGGCTATTCATAAATGCAAAGAAAAGTAGGATTTTATTCCAGTCTGTTTCCTTTTTATTGTTTGTATGTGATCATGTTTTTATAACATTAATTATTAGCAGAGACCTATCATGGTTAGCTAAAGATAATGGTAGGATATTGTATTTTTTAGCAACGTTAGAGGTGGACTGTGTACTATACCTTTTACATAGCCGATTGTGTGACAGCATGTGGCAGTATAAATGTCTGCATATGTTTTTATTTAAAATTTTTGGTGCATTTTTAGTTAGAAGCAAACACTGGTTCAGTGTGACAAAACCACCTTGACGTATTGTATAAGATTATTTTTTTATTTATTTATTTATTTTTTATCAGCTCTAGCAAATGCCAAAAGTGCCAGACTACCATTTTTTGCCTTGGTTGGCTTCAGTAAATGTAATACCTTTTTTTTACAATGTTTACTGAGCTTTTATAGAATATGTAGGCATATAAAACATTTCTGAAAAATGTATGCAGTTGGCAAATTTTATATTTGATTCCTTTTGGGAAGTGATTGTTAGTGGAAGATGTGGGACTATTAGCTTTGCAATGTTTATAGGGTTAGTGTATATGCAAAGCACCCCTTTTTGTAATACAAGCGGCAGATATTTGCCTAGCAGGTTTTGTTCTAGTATCGAACACCCATTATTCTATAAAATGCATTTATAAATGTTATTTTTCATGGCCTACTGTATAATATTGTGACTCATTTAATTATGGATATAAACATTCTTATACTGGGTGATAAAAGTACAATGTTCATTCCTGCTAGGGCTCACATTGTAAAGAACTGCATTGTGGTAAAACACCTCAGTGGAAAGCTCAACAATCAAAACAAATCAAAACTTCAGGTAATCATCTTATATTTTTCTATAACCATTTTATGCTTTTCCAAAAATATAATAACCGGTAATAATTGTCTACCCTTCTTTTTTTTTTTTTTTTTTTTCTACCTGTTAAAGCTGTCATAGTTATGGCCATTTTGTAACCATTAAAGTGTATGTATAGCCAACATTTTTTAAATTCTTTTTAATTTTTTTAATTTTGAATAACTAAACCTTGCCAGGCTGTTTCTTTGTTGTCTGAGTACCATTTGGGAGGTACCCTTCACTTCTGTCATAGAGACACAGCAAGCAGTAAGAAGAAATCTCCAAAAGTTAGGGGATTCCCCTCTTGGACAGTTGTTACTGGAAAATGCTTGAATTTCCCTTTACTGTGTCTTCTGGGGACAACCCTATAAAATGTTGAATTTCCACCCATTTTCTCTCCCAATGACAGTGGCCACCAGTACAAGTAGAGAGGTGAATCTCCCCAATGGGGACACAAACATTAACGTGTGTCCCTGGCACCATTTTATGACCGCTCAGTGACACTGGCTATATTTTCCTTCGGGCCCTCTCCAGCACTAGTGCTGCAACTGACAGCTGTCAGTGACAGCTGGGGTCCAGCATTAAGCCAAGGAACTTATTGTTACTAAACCCACAACAGTAAAATCAGTTTGCATATGCAATAAAGCATACTTGTTTCAGTCACTGTGGAACCTTATGGGTTAATCCTCATTGTGTTAAAAGGATGTTTGATCCTGTCTTCTCTGATCCTTCACTTCTTCAGTGTTTCCTAAATATCTCCTGATAGAACAGAGGCTCGGGGGCAAGCTGCACATGCTCAGTTTGGTGTGTATTACTAGAGCGTTTTTTTTGTTGTGTGTTTTTTGTTTTGTTTTTTCTTGGGAGAGTGCATGTGATCAGCACAGGGCCAATCAGCTCTGTCCAGACAGAGGTCAGGGGTCCTGCATCCTCCTACAGGAGAATGAAAACTCCTCCTAAGGGCACATGTACACTGCAGCTGATAAACTCACGTTTTAGGAGCTGTTCAGTGTTTTTTTTCAGCAGCCCCTGAAATCTCCCTAATGTTTTCCTGTGTCCATGTACACATCTTCGTTTATAGTCGTTTACAGGCATTTGAGATTACAGTTGTTTTTTGCATAGGAAGTATGTATACTCCGGTTTGTATTGGTAAATGCTGTTGATTAATATGCTATTGCTATAATAGTTATATATTATTATGCTTTGCATGAAGGTTGCCTGGAACCCAGACAGTGATTTGTGGTTGGATGAGCTGATGGTAGACGCAAAGGAAGAATGTGAACCTGAGTGGCTGGATTCAGAGGATCCTCTTTTCATTCTCTATACCAGTGGCTCTACTGGGAAACCTAAGGTACAGTTACTGTAATTCTAAATTAGGAATTGCATCATACAAATTCATCCAATATTATCAGGCGTAACAGACCAGATCACTGTATCATATAATTTATAGGCTGTAATGGCAGTGAGTGGCTCTAAAATACCTTTTGCTAAAGTGAGCCTGACAAACCATGTGGCCATGGAATTTACACAAATGACAACAGTCTATTCAGGCAAAATTACTGTGGTTGTTTCTCTCTCTGCTCAGTCTCTTACTGCACTTGAAATCTAAATTTAATGTGATACACATATTGATTGAGGTACCAGTAATATTTTTATGTCTGTCCCTCTGTATATTAGTGATCAGTGGAAGAAGGGTTCCCTTACATTAATTGTCAGTGGTAAAGTGCCACCTTACATTGATGGTGAATGGTATATGCCTCCCTTACATTAGTGGTCATTGAGAAAAGGGTCCTCTTACATTGGTGAGTGGGAAAAATGCTTCTTTTACATTGGTGGTCAGTGGGAAAAGTACTCCTTTACATTGGTGTCCAGTAATAAACTGCCTCTTTATAATGGTGGTCAGTGGGAGGAGGGTCCCATTACATTAAAATGCCCCCCCACACACTCACACTGGTGGTCAGTGATTACGGGTCCCATCCTTATATTGGGGATCAGAGGGAGAAGGGTCCCATTACATTGGAGTTCATTGAAAGAATAGGCCCCTCCTTCATAGGTAGTTAGTGGCTGAATTCTCCCTTACATTGGTAATCAGTGATAAAAAGGTCCCCTTACACTGGTGGTCACTGGTGAAGTGGCCTCCTTCATTGGTGGTTACTAGTGAAGAGCACATTTTGCATTAGTGAAAGTTGGTTATTTATCTATCTATCATAACCAGACGATGGTAAATGAATTGAAAGTGTAGATAAGGTTACTGTGAGATAAAATAAAGAACTATATTAAAGAAACTCGTACATTCCAATAAATGTACTTCTATCATCTTTACCTGTATAACTTTCTAAAGTCCTAAAGGTATCTTTTAAGTTTAGTATTGGTGTCAGAAGACTCCAAAAAGCAGCTGTGCAGGAAAATGTCACGTCAGTTATGTCCACGTAGCATGTGGGGACGTTTGTAAACACTTTCTTTGTTTTGTGACGCATTGAAGACAACCACTCCCTGTTTAAACATTCCAGATAACAGTGTGACAATTTCATTTTTACACAGATCATCTGATTTAGGCTAGGCTTGCTTTATTTCATGCCGTCAGAGCTATAAACACCAGGAAAGCATTTCCTATTCATTTTTATAATAGACTATCAATTTTGCTGTTTACAGGGTGGAGCAATTTATTACAAATGTACCATTTCCCACTTCATATAAGAGTTGATGCAGTATAAAAAAGATTAAGTCTGAAGTTGTATTTTTTCGTTGTTATGTATCAAGTAAAGTATGACGTTTTTACTTTTTCTTTTTTTTTTTCCAATCAGAGACTAACTCCATGAATCTTGCAGCTTTGACCAAAGTTTAAAACTGTCCTTGTTATAGGTGTAGGCCATTTATTGATCTCATGAAGCCTGACTGAAACACTTCCAGGACATTGCTAGGAGACGCCTAACTGTTGCTGTTCACCATCACATGAGTGAGCATCGCTTCGAGAAAGAGAGCTTGCTGTTGTGATAGTGAAGGTGAACAGTGAGTGCTAGGAGTCTCTTAGCAATGTCCTTAGCAATGTTCTAGGAATTTTCCAGTCAGGCTTCATGAGGTACTGTATATAAATACCTTACACAGATAGCAAGGGCATTATTCAATTTTTTTCAAAGCTGCACAGTTTGTTTTTTCTACAGACGCCCCTTCTCTGCATAGGCAGTTTTGTTGGTATAGGTGAAGTATGCCTTTAAGTAATATGAAAAGACATGCTTTCTCTCTTTTCTTTGCAGGGAGTACTGCACACAGTTGCAGGATATCTGCTTTACACAGCGCTGACATTCAAGTATGTGTTTGACTACCATGAAGATGATGTCTATTGGAGCACAGCTGATATTGGATGGATTACAGGTCATTCTTACATCACTTATGGTCCACTAGCTAATGCTGCTACTAGTGTCATGGTAAGCGTCTCAGATGGTATGGTTCTTCTAAAACAAAGAAGGTTATCGCATATGGTGTGAATGCACAATATACATGCAAAGCGCTGCATACATTGACAGCTCTATAGAAGTACCTGTGATAAGTAAATAATTAAAATATAACAATTCTGTATTTCTACTTGATTAAAATCACAGTTCATAAGCATAATCTATCCTTAAAGTGATAATAAGAGCAGGCTTAAAAACATTTCATATTTGCCTGCTCTGTGTAATGGTTTTGCACAGAGCAGTCCTGATCCTCCTTTTTTCAGGTCCCCCGCGGCACTACTGGCTCCTCCCTCCTGTCTAGTGCCCCCAAAGCAAGCAGCTTGCCCTGCTCCCTCTCTCCCCTCATTGGCTCACTGGCTGTGATTGACTATGGCTCCTGCTGCTGTCTCAGCCAATGAAGACAGAGTCCCAGGAAAGCCTAGGCTCCCGTGCACATTGCTGGATCACAATGGGGCTCAGAGTATAGAGGGGGGTGGGGGGTCTGCTGCACACAGGTTTTTTACCGTCATACATAGAATGCATGAAGGTAAAAACCTGGAGCCTTTACAACCACTTTAAAAGAATACGTTCACCTTTCATAACCTGTTCCATGTTAACCCCCATATTCAGGGTGTAACATGTTACGAAAGAACCGGCACCCGCACATCCCCTCGCTAGCTGTCAAAATAGAAAAAAAAAAGTGTTCTGTGAATGAGAATCTGCAAGTACCGACAACCTTTGCGGCTGTCGGCTTGTTGTTTTCCATGAACTACCACGGCATTGTGGAGCACTGTGGTAGTTCATTGCAGATACACTGACAGGTCTGCAGGAGTCCTGCATGGAACCAGCGATCTGCTGATCACAGGTGCAATAGCTTCCAGGCTCCTACAACAAAAACATAATGAATGCACATTTTTTTACCTGTGTATCTATTATTTTTTGTTGAAAGGTGAACTTATCCTTAAAATAACAGTAAGTGAACATGAAGCTCTTTTTCATATATAATCTGTAATATAAAACCCTTTTAAGGTTGTTCTAGCTGTAGAATTTATCAGTGGCTTTTAACAAATTTTATAATCTTTATATTGGACATCCTTTTAAGGGAAAGAAAACATTTCTGCAGAGGTTTTAGCAGTCAGTCAGAGGTCGCTCATTATATTTAAAATGTAACTCCATTTTCATGGAAAATAATTATAGCAAGTAAAATAAAAATTAATTTATCATATACAATTGCTACACAAGTCATATTATATTTTAATCTTTTTGAAAATTAACTTTCCTTTTCAAAATGCAACTGCTGTAATTGGCTGCAATATGGCTACTGGAGGCGTTTTGTACTCAAGTTGATGTACAGAAAGTCTTCAGAAATGTAATTTCCTGCTTGCGTGAAGAACTCTGCATTAAGATACAAGTCAGCTTTTAGGCATTCTCTGCAATGAAAATGTTTGGGGTGATACTCCCTAAGGGCTAATCACATCTAAAGGGACACTGAAGATGCCACTTTTCTCATCAGAACACTCCAAGTGCACCAGCTGATTTAAAAAAAATTGTTCACTTCCATTCAGAACCAGCATTCAAAAGACATAGTGGGATAAACTGCTTTTCTTCAGAAAAACAAAAGTTAGGAATCTCTAACAACATGTTAAAATCCCTGCAATGTACATACAGTAGATCATAGCTCAAAATGTCATGGCCTGAACTACTAGGCAGGCCTTAAGAGTTACTCGACACCAGTTGCCCCACCCAAACCCTATCCTGCCCCACCCCTAATTCCACCCCTAAAATGCCCTTGTAAATTATCTCATGAAATTACACTGTTAAATGTTTTATGCAGACCCACCCCCAGTTCAGTCTGTCCCCAGTAAAATTTCCCCCCCCCCAGGTCAGTCTTGTCCCAGTAAATTCCCCCCAGGTAGGTCTGTTCCCAGTAAACTCCCCCCACAGAAGGGGGTGGGAAGCGAGACAGGTGGGGGGGGGGGGCAGTGTCACAGGAGGGGGGGAAGCGAGACAGGAGGGGGGAAGTGGGACGAGGGGGGGAAGCGAGACAGGAGGGGGGAAGTGGGACAGTGGGGGACAGCATCACAGGAGGGAGGGTAGTGGGACAGGTGGGGGGGAAGCATCACAGAAGGGGGGCAGTGAGACAGGTTGGGGGGGCAACGTTACATGAGGGGGGGCAGTGGGATAGGTGGGGTGCAGCGTCACAGGAGGGGGGCAGAGGGAAGGTGGGGGGCAGTGTCACAGGAAGGGGGGCAGCGGGATAGGTGGGGGGTAGCGTCACAGGAGGGAGGACTCCAGAGGTCCTGGAACACTGGGCTAGGCTTCACACTCACCCCCACATTATTTCCACTCGCCAAATGCGAGTAGGCAAAATGGAAATTTTGAGGCCTGCAGTAGATCACCCAGAGGGGATTGTTTTTTTTCTTTTTTTTTTTTTTTTTCCTTTTCAACAAAAGTGAGATTGCACTTTAAGCTTGCACTAGAGAATTGCACAGCTTAGGTATTTTCACTGCTTATTCCTTAACTTATGCAAGAGAAAGATTTGAAAGGCTATTTATTGTTAAAGGAGAGCGCAAACACGGATACATTGTACTGTGCTGGGGCTATTAAAGTATTAAGGTACTATGATGACTTTATGACTCTTTCCACTTCTATGTAAGCAAACAGCGTTAAATTATTAATAGCTGTTTTTCCTTAAATACTTGTGTGGCAGACCTAATATATTCTGTTTTATCTTGTTTTTTTTTTCTTCAGTGCACTGTATCTTTCTTTTGTTTCATCGTTGACTGACAGAGTCTGTGTTTTTTTCTTTCACCTTTTATGTATCACATTCCTTTATTGCCTATAGCAAAGTTTTATCATAAAGGATAGCTGTGTTCTTTGTAAAATAAGCAAAGATCAGGCAGGAAGCCGCAAAGGTGAGATGAGCTAATTCATGTGCTATTTCTTCTTTCACGGTCAGGTCACTGGCTGCAGGAGCAATCTAAGGTCTCTACCTAACATGCACTTTAATGGCATCCCAGTCTTAGTCCGTAGGGTTCAATATTGAGTTGGCCCACCCTTTGCAGCTATAACAGCTTCAACTCTTCTGGGAAGGCTGTCCACAAGGTTTAGGAATGTATCTATGGGAATGTTTGACCATTCCTCCAGAAGTGCATTTGTGAGGTCAGGCACTGATGTCAGACAAGAAGGTCTGGCTCACAGTCTCTGCTCTAATCCATCCCAAAGGTGTTCTATCAGGTTGAGGTCAGTACTCTGTGCAGGTCAGTCAAGTTCCTCCACCCCAAACTCACTCATCCATATCTTTGTGGACCTTGCTTTGTGCACTGGTACACAGTCATGTTGGAGCAGGAAGGGGCCATCCCCAAACTGTTCCCACAGAGTTGGGAGCATAAAATTGTCCAAAATATCTTGCTATACTGACGCCTTAAAAGTTCCCTTCACTGGAACTAAGGGGCCAAGTCCAACCCCTGAAAAACAACCCCACACTATAATCCCTCCTCCACCAAACTTTACACTTGGCACAATAATAATAGAAAAAACCTTCTGCGCTGCTACAGGTATAGATAGGATTAATGAAAAAAACTGCAAACACCTAGACCTAGACGCCACTAGCACAAGGAAACTAAACAAATAAAATGGTGTTGTGCTAATATCAATAGTACTAAGGACACAATAATTTGAAGAGTGGGGAGACAGAAAAAATAACCCCAAAACAGAGATAAGTATAAAGGCCTGAATTCAGACCTAATTAGGTGCAAAATGAACTGCGACAAAGCGTAATAATCAGCAAGTGAACATAAATAATACATAAAAATGTAAAGGCCTGAACCCAGACCAAACTAAGTGCAATATAAATTTTTTTTTTTTTTTTTCTTAGTCCTTACATCTGTAACTCTCCTATATTTTTTTATGGGATCATATGAAAAATTTAAGTAAATGACAAATGTTCAGTAATTGGTTGAGTGTGGATTATGTTTAAAGTGATTGTAAACCCAGAATTATTATTTATTATAATTTTTTTTTTTAGAACAAATGTCATACTTATCCACTCAAGCAGCCCCAATCCTCCTCTTCTGGGGTCCTCTGCTGGCACTCCTGGCTTCTCCCTCTTCCTTAATGCCCACATAGCAAACCATTTTCCATGGGGACACTCATGCAGGTTCATTCCTGAGCTGCGCTCGCTCCTCTTTGGTTGTGATTGACAACAGCGGGAGCTAATGGCTACTGCTGCTGTCTCTGAGCCTATGAGGAGGGAGAGAGCAGAGAGAGCTCTCATGAACAACACTGGATTGAGATTGGGCTCAGGTAAATATAGGGGGGGGGGGCTTGGGGGGAGCTGCACTCAGAATGTGTTTTACCTTTTAAAGCGGAGTACCACCCAAAAGTGGAATCTCCGTTTTTTTGCCTCCTCCCTCCCCCTCCGCTGCCACATTTGGCACCTTTTGGGGCGCAGGGGGAGCAGGTACCTGGTTTTGACAGGTACCTGCCCCACTTCTGACGGAGTTCACCGCGGTGAACTGAGCCGGAATTTCGACAACCCCCACAGCCCTCTGGGACACTTCCAAGGTCACAGAGGACTGCAGCCCAGTCACAAAGCACAGCACACTTCGCGAATGCGCAGTAGGGCACGGGCCATGAAGCCGCAAAGCTTCACTGTTGGTTTCCCTACATCAAGATGCGACACCAGCACCCAACAGCCGATTGAAGAATGGTACACCGCTGGATGCCTGGACAGGTAAGTGCCCTACTATTCTAAGTCAGCAGCCACAGTATTTGTAGCTGCTGACTTTTAATGTTGTTTTTGGGAAGTGGTAGGGGCCGGAACTCCACTTTAATGAAGATAACGCATTAAAGTAAAACTATAGGCAAAACTTCTTTTTTTTTTTTTTTTCTCTTTTCTTTTTGGATGGAGCAAGAAAGGGTTATAACCTTTGCCAGTTTTTTTTTTTCTGTCTTCTGTGTCCCATTAGGGAGATATACCTTCAGTTCGTGTTCCCTAGCCAAAACAGGAAATGAGAGGAAATCCCTAAAAATTAAAGGAATCCCTTTAAGATCCCCAGGTCACCATAACTAGTGTCTCCATTGGAAGATTTCTCCTCTTACATATCTGGGGACAACCCAACATTTAGAATTTTCTTTTACTTTCACTTTTTCAATGGTAATCAGGACAAACCGAGAGGATGAATCTTCCAAACAGGGACACAGACAGCAAAAAAAACTTGACAGATGTTCTAATACATCTCCATTTTAGTTGTACTTTAAAGTAAAAAAAAATTCAGTCTTTAGAACCACTTTAAGGAAGAACACATATTCCTGTTTTAAAACCTATTTCGTGGTAAGCACCACCATCTACACCAAAAACCTTTTTCTTAACTTCCTTTTTTGCTGTTCATCATACACACATCCCTACCATAGCTTGTTATTTTTTTATTGAGTTGATGTGATGTGTTTAAGACATTAACAGCTTATTATGTTCAGTAATGTTATTGATGCTGGAAGTTGGGATTCCTACTCCTCTTATAAGAATGAATGCAAGTTCATACATTGAGTACAGATGGGGCAGTCAGATCTGCTCTTGTCTCTATATCTGGAAACAAAACACCCATGAAGTTTTGTACCTTTTTTTTGTATCACTTCACCCTTCCTGTTTAGATTGTAAGCTGTCATGAGCTGGGTCCTTTTTTACACTTCTTATACTGAATTGTATTGTCTCCCTATATTTTGAAAACTACTGCGCAAATGGAATAGTAATTTCCAAAAATTAAACTTTATTGGTTTTAAATTTAACTAATGTTAAGGTACTACTAGCAAGAAAATTGTAAGTTTTTTATTACAAGATAATTTTTTTTTTTTCAAAAAACATGATCAGAAGAGTGTTACAAACTTTGTGTGCCTTCAGGCACCACTGATGAAAGACATCTCTGAATACATCTTTGACTTAATCTAAAATACATTTGTAATGGAAGCAATTGTTCTTGGACTCAATTTTTGGAGCAGTAACTTGATTCTCAGTAAGCTTTATCGATTCAGATTCACAGCCATAGAATTAATATATGGCCAAGGAAGCAGAAGGAAACAGCAACTGCCATCTGAAGATTCTCATTCAGATCTTAACAGACTGGGTTCTATTGTATCAGTTTTAAAAGTATTTTACTGTAAACATTTTTTTTCCAGCACAACTTATGTTTTTTTTTTTTTTTTGTTTTTTTTAGTTTGAAGGAATTCCTACATATCCACATGTTGGGAGATTCTGGGAAATCATTGAAAAGTATAAGGTGACCCAGTTTTACACAGCACCCACTGCTATCCGCTTGCTCATGAAGTATAGAAATGAAGTAATTAAGAAGTAAGTGTTTTGGAATGTGACAGCACATCTGGACAGCCAAGACTGTAAATTAACTGGTTCCTGCCCGGCCTATGGCCGAATGGCGGCCGGCAAAAACACTCACCTTTCCGGTTGGACGCCATTGTATACAACTGTCATGTGACAGCAGGTCACATGACAGTTGTATACAATGGATGGCTTAATTCATGCCATCCATTGTATACTAGTGTGTCTAGCTGTGAATGGTCACAGCGATCACATGCACAAGCTGGGCCAATCACATACCAGCTGTGTCATGTGATTTAGCCATGGCCAAATCACAGCTAAGCAAAAAAGAAAAAACCCTGAATGAATCTGTCATTCAGGTAAATGCTTGCTTATAGCAAAGTAATTCTATGCTATAAGCAAATTGTGTGTGAAGAAAAAAAAAACAAATGATCACTTCCCCAAAGTAGTACAATGTTACTATGGTAACATTGTACTATTTTGGTCAAAGTGAAATATGAAAAACAAATCTTAAAAAAAAAAAAAAGAAAAATGTAATAAAAAATATCATACTGTCACCAGTCAGTGTCCCTGATCACCACCATGCCAGTTATATGATGACGCTGTACTGCACTGGTGACAGTATGTAAAAAAAAAAAAAAAAATAGTGAAAATTATTTAAATTTTTTCATTTTCCGAAAAATTATGACAAAAATACTTCAAAAAACTCACCATGCCTCTTATGAATATGTCGGACTGTCTACTTTGCAAAAAGGGGTCATTTGGGGGATATCTGTACTGTTCTGACATTCTTGGACCTCAAGAAATTAGATTGGCTGTCAGTACATCAAGATTGATCAATTATTCAGATCTATACCATAGTTTGTGAACTCTATAACTTTCCTACAAACTAAATAATACATCCTAATTTGGGTTATTTTCACCAAAGACATGTAGTAGAATACATACATACATATTTATGAAGAACAATTATTTTTTTGCAAACTTTTATAACAGAAACAAAAACGTGTTTTTTAAAAAAAAAAAAAAAAAAAGGTCTTTTTTTGTTAATTTAGCAAAAAATAAAAACCCCAGCGGTGATTAAATACCACCAAAAGAAAGCTCTAGTTGTGTGAAGAAAAAGATAAAATTTTAGTTTGGGTACAATGTTGTATGACCGCGCAATTGTCATTCAAAATGTGACAGCGCTGAAACCTGAAAAATGGCCTGGGCAGGAAGGGGGTAAAAGTGCCCGGTATTGAAGAGGTTAAAGAGGCCTTTTTCAACATACACTCCTTGTGGGACTGCACATTTAACAAATGAATACATATGCATATTTTAATATTGTTACATGTATATAGACTGTGGTAACAGCAGTCAGAAAATACATGGACATTAGGTCCCTTTGTACACTGCTGTCTGTGTTTGCAATGTCCAAAATGACATCAAAACACATCCATAAAGAGCAAATAAAATGGTTATTAATGTAGCAAAGTCCATCTAGTCCATGAAGCACAGAGCAGTTAGCCATAACTGCAACATGAAGTTCTGCTCATCTGAATTTGATCTGATGCTGCCAGTACACAGTTTTGTAGACTTTACCACAGTAATCTGACCCCCAGAGTTTCTTTTTTTTTTTTTTTTCAGTTTCACACGGCCAAATTTTTGAAATTTTGGTGAAGGTGGCTCAGAACAATATTCCATCCCAAATGTCATCATTTTGCCAATTGAGACTAGGAAAAAAAATCAGTGTTAGTAGTAGAATTAAATGAATACAATTGATTCAAAACCTTTTGGAGAGCACATGTCCAAGCTGAATCCTGCAAGAAAGTTTGGATGACAGATGCTGATAATTATCTATGTACACGTTAAATGGGCAGGAAGGAACATATAGTGACCCAAAGGCCACAATGCAGTCTATTTAATTATCATGATTGCTCCTGTTGCCTGCACAGTATGAATGTGGTATATGTTTTGAAGATGACCGAATTTGTCTGCCATCAGCCAAGATGTAGGACCCTTTGGTGTTTGGACAGCTTAATGTTTAGGAAATGCTGCCTTGTAAATTGTTTGTCTGATTGTTCATCATGACCCATATTTTTTAATTTAGGTATGATTTAAATTCTTTGAAGATTCTAGGAACTGTAGGAGAACCTATCAATTCAGAAGCCTGGCTATGGTACTATAATGTCATTGGCAATCAAAGGTGTCCCATCGTGGACACCTTTTGGCAGACAGAAACCGTAAGTGTTGCATCCTGTTATTAGGACTGTTTATGTTGGCTGTTGATTATAACAGATGGACAGAGGTTGAAAAATTTGTGAAATTACCAGAGGGATTTCTCTGGCCAAAACATAATATTATAAGTACATCAGTGGTACGCAGAGTGCTGTTTTTTTTAATTCCCCCCAATTTCAGCCTGAATTCAGTATGTGTATATGTATGTATGTGTATATAGTGTACACACACACTTACTTTGGTCAATGCTAAATTTGAAAATTTATGAAATAAAAAAGAAAATCATCCCTCCCAAATAATAAATTGCTCTCCATCTTTGATTATTACCTCCTGAATGTAGAATATGACAAAATGGGTAAAGCGTGGACTGAGTTGAAGTTAGTTATACCTGTACCCAGAAATAATGCAAGACAAAAATAGGGACACAAGGTCTCCTGGACTATGCTTAATGAAAAAATGGTTAGCAATTTGCAGGACAAATAGGGTTACATTCACACAGGAGACTGTGTGTGTGTGTGTGTGTGTGTGTGTGTGTGTGTGTGTGTCAGGGGTGGCCACTGGCAAGAATCAGTCAATTCTTGCCAGTGGTTATAAACACTGTTGCATGCACCTAGGTTGATTTACTACTGGTGTCGGCAACCCGCGGCTCTTTTTCACCTTTCCTGCGGCTCCGGAGCACACTGCCCACCAGGTGACAGGCAATAGGGTTGCCGTAGCTCAGTGGTTGGCAAGCCGCGGCTCTTTTAATGCAGCTCTTCTGTGTGCCGGGTGCCCGCTGGCAAACATTGGCTGTCAGGATGTAGGCGGGACAGCGTGACGAACTCCTCTCCTCTCACAGTCCGCCCTGAAGACCAGAACGGCGCGGGAACGCGGCGAGAGGAACGCGCGGAGCAAAGGTAAGTGAATTGACACAATATGGGGGATGAATTACTGTGGGGGATGAATTACTATATGGGGGATGTATTTTCAGTTTTAAAAATGTTTCTCTCAAAATAAATTTCAATCGTGGTTTTGGCGAGATTTGGCTCAGTTAAAAAAAAAAAAAAAGGTTGCCCACCACTGACCTAAGGCTATGATTGTGATTATGACGATACACTGTGGCCCTGATTAACCCTTTGCTTACTGGGCCCTTAAACCCCCTTCATGACCAGAGCGCTTTTTGCAATATATGCAGTGTCGGATTTGTTTTAAATGTTGCAATGGTTTTGCGACTCCCAGTCTTTTTTTTTCCCTCTCGGAAACGGGTCCAAGTGGCTCTTTATGTCTTAAAGGTTGCAGACCCCTGATTTACTAAAACTGGAGAGTGCACAATCTGGTGCAGCTCAGCTCTGCATAGAAACCAATCCGTTTCCATTTCTTTTTGTGTTGTGTGGTTGTTTTTTTTTGTTTTTTTGTTTGTTGTGAAAGGGAGGTATGTCCCTTTTTGAGGATGTGCAAGAAAAGCATCAGGGAGGAGCCTACGTGCTGACATGTCACCGAGGCCATGCACGGGGCTGCGCCCATTCATGCAAGTCCGGCCGCTCCTGTTTTTTTTTTTTTTTTTTTTTCCATGTATTCCACATGGATTTTATCTCTATGTGAATAAATTACTACACTATATACGTATCCTTGGGCTCAGTGTGTGAGCTTTTTTTTTATCAAGGTGCATCTTGGTTACTTTCTGTTGGAGTCCATCAAAAGAAAGTTGTGAAGGAGGCCATCTCAGATCTTATTTTGGGCATTTGCCAGATCTCTGGTGAGTGCATAAGGGTGAAGTTCCCACAGAAGAGATGTCACCACTGGATTGTTGTCACCGGTTTACATGTTCAACAATTTATGGACTTTATTATCCATCGGTCACTTTGCACTGTTCACTTTTTGGTGCTTATAAAGTGTGAGGTATACAATGGTAGTAGTAGTAACAACACACAGCAATAACGTTATTATATGATTCACTTTTTTTGCTTTATACAATTTATATGCAGCATTTTTAGGGCTGCACATTTTGTTTTTATACATTGAACAAGCTGAAATTAGAAGCTGATTGGCTACCATGCACAGCTGTGCCAGAGTTTGCGCTGTCCAGTTTTAGTAAATCAACCCCACTGTGTGTGAACAGCTGCAGGTGTCAGTGGCAGCTGTCAAATGTCAATGACAGGCACCGTTGCTGTTCCCATGTAACCACGGGAGAGCGATTATATGCGGAAAAACAACCCTAGACACAGCCAGTGTGTGTCCAGGGTTAGCACTTTTGCAGAGCTTTGGCCGCACACACAGGCTATAGGTAAATCAGTCAGTTTGTATGCGGCCATAGCACAGACAGTTTTTTTAATACCGAGCTCAGATGTGATCTTCTTTCTGAACTTTGTGCTATGTATGACAAATGTGGTAATTTCAAAAAACCTCTCTAGACATTTTGATGATGGTAGTAATGCAAAAGGAGTCCTCAGTTTCAAAGAATAGATTTTCATAAATGCTTCTTTACGTCCATGCAATGGTGTGCCTAGCACAATCTGGCAGTGGAGATGATGATTCTCTACCCCAGTCCTTCTCTACTGACAGTCCTGCTCTCTGCTCAAAGCAGCTGTGAGAAGTCATCGATGAGTTCTTGCCTTTTTGAAGCTGGCTAGGGACAGGTGCAGCATTACACCGATGGGGGGTGGGGATGGCTGGCTCAGGCTCTCGATAGATCACTCAGAGGCAGAGCCATGTGCCGCTCCAGACTCTGGGGTGGATCCCAACTTTGAAGTTTGGATCTTTCCGCAGACTGGAGTGGCTGAGTGATGCTGTTGTTGGCTGAAAACTGGTCACAGGACTGCAGATTGAATTGCACTCCTGTGATCCACAGGACAAGTACAGTCAAAAGACTGCCAACTGCTAAAACCAATGGCCACTACTCCATAATCTTACTACTCGACCTCTCTCTGGCTTTTGATACGGTTGACCATCCCCTCCTCCTCAAAAAACTCCACTCTCTTGGTCTCAGAGACTCCGCTCTCTCCTGGTTCTCCTCTTGCCTATCGCAGCGCTCCTTCAGTGTTACCTATAACGCTGCCACCTCCTCTTCACTCCCTCTCTCCGTAGGGGTCCCTCAAGGTTCTGTCCTTGGACCCCTTCTCTTCTCCATCTACACCTCCTCCCTTGGTCAACTGATAAACTCCCACGGCTTCAATTACCATCTCTATGCTGATGACACACAAATGTATCTTTCTACCCCTCACCTCACCCCTTCAGTCTCCACTCGCATTACTAGCCTACTAAGTGACATATCGGCATGGATGTCACTCCACTTTCTCAAACTCAATCCTTCCAAAACTGAGCTCTTAGTATTCCCTCCAGCCTGTGCCCCCTCCCCTGACTTCTCCATCAAGATCGATAACACTATCATCAGTCCCTCCCCTCATGCCAGGGTACTAGGTGTAATCCTAGACTCCCATCTGTCCTTTCAGCCCCAGATCCAATCACTGACAAAATCTTGTAGACTTCATCTCCACAACATCTCCAAGATACGACCGTTCCTAACCTCGGAAACCACTAAGCAACTTATTCACTCCCTTGTTATATCACGCCTCGACTATTGTAACTCCCTCCTCATTGGCCTACCTAATCGCAGGCTATCCCCTCTTCAGTCTATCATGAATGCTGCTGCCAGACTCATCCACCTTACTAACCGTTCTGTATCTGCCACCCCTCTCTGCCAATCCCTCTACTGGCTTCCCATTGCCCAATGGATAAAATTCAAAACATTAACAATAACATATAAAGCCATTTATAACACTGCCCCAAATTACATCACCGATCTTGTCTCTAAATATCACCCAAACCGTACTCTCTGCTCCTCGCAAGACCTTCTACTCTCTAGTTCCCTTGTCTCCTCCTTCCATGCTCATCTCCAGGACTTCTCCAGGGCTTCCCCCATCCTCTGGAACTCTCTACCCCAATTTATCAGACTATCGCCTACTCTGCTTACTTTTAGGTGATCACTGAAACCCTATATCTTCAGGGAAGCCTATCCTGCCCTCAGCTAATACTGGAATCCTCTACTCTTCCAACCACTCTATCCCCCACAGTTACTACCTTTTTGTACCACTAACCCCTCCCTCCTAGATTGTAAGCTCCAAGGATCAGGGCCCTCAAATCCCTCTTGTATTGAACTGTATTGTTGCTGTATTGTCTCCCACTATAATATAAAGCGCTGAGCAAACTGTTGGCGCTATATAAATCCTGTATAATAATAATAAAAAAGAGCTTTGGCTGTACTTCTTTGAATGACTATGCCAAAGCATGAGTGCAACAGACACGTAAAAACCTCAGCAAACTCATTTTAATAAAATTAAACTGTTCCAATAAATATATTTTTATACACACAACCTACCTTAATGAAAAACTTTGGGAGTACTGTGCTTAGAGTGCAGTGGTCTGGAGAATGAAATGTAAAAACGCAGTGAGGGGAATTCTCAAAACTGGATCTGACAGAATCTTGAGCAACTGTGTATGGCAACCAATCAGATTCTGTCGTTAGCTTGTTCAGTTAAGCTTTGAAAATGTAAGCTGGAAGGTGATGGTTGCCATGTCTAGCTGCTCCAGTGTCGATAAATTCCCTACATATCTATAGTGCAGGGTATAGGAGTACAAACCGCACAGACCACTTTAGATTACAACCAAAATGACCCCTCTTCCCAGTAAAAGCCAGCCATATCCCCTACAGCACAGACCCCTCATTACAGGCTATTCTCCAAGAGAGAAAATGTATATTGTATAGGGCGCGCTTGTTGGATCCCAACCTCTGTAGCTGTAAGATAAAGGTGCCAGATGGATATCAGGGATGGATGGATGTAAGCAGTAACACTTAGGCAGCTCTTTTTAGAGTGGAAGCAAGGCTCTAATGCAGTAACAAGAAAGAGAGGAAGGCGCCTCTAAGTGCAGTATTGACAATTTATTCAGTAACAATGGAAAATTTGCACTTACAAGATAAACGGTTAAAAAGGCGCATCGTGTGGTAATTAGATCAGGTGGCACATCCAGCCATCCAGCAGCAAACTATGCCTATAGGATCAGGAAGTAGAGACCAGGATGTGCCTGTGCATCAACAATGAAGCTTGGCGATGTAGCAGG
>NW_028321857.1:0-9308 GCF_062004578.1 Staurois parvus | reverse complement strand
AGTCTAATCAGATGGGGGTACACTGACTTTGTTGGATTTTTAGACACATATAATACTTCTAGTGTCTTGAGGCGATAATGAATGAAAGAGCCATTGAAATAAAAATGAAGTGTGATTTTATTCTATCACACAATGGTGTAAAATAAACAATGTAAAGCGTATTATGAACAGTTCCATGTAGATAAAACTACTGTAGAAATAAAAGGCAACCGTTTAAAGATAAAGTCACCATTATCTGTCATGGCTGTCCTTGCCATGTGCGATTCTCCATGTCCTTGTCCAACACAGAGTCCGAGAAAGAAGAAGCCGGACGTGACGATAATGATGATCTCTTGTCTTGCAGCACCTGTTCCAGCATCTCAGAAAGTTCTTATGAACAGCCATGTGTGTGTGTGTTATGTATGAAAGAGTGTCGTGTTAGCGTGAGTGTGAGCGAGTTCCTTCTTGTCTTTTATGAGGCAAATGTACGTCATAGTTAGTGATCTTAATACCTTCTATGGAAATTATTACTGCTTAGCAAAGCCATTTCATATAAGGAAGGGATGCTATACATATGATGTTTGATGGACAGGAACATATGTATGCTGATGTACTAATGATGTAACCCTCAGCTATATATTTAAAGAATAATATAGCTTAAGAACATATCAATGTATAATCACTAAACTATATATGTATCAATGTTAGAAACGTATACTAAATACACACAGATACTATTAAAATACATAATGTAATAGTAAGTCACTTCTAATAACCTTGACATACTGTAACTACCAGATACTTTATGCCTAAATATAGTATACTCAACCTTCAACTGATTTAGCTAGTTCAGCTTAACTTATTCATATCTTTTTCAGTCTCAGTTTAATTGAAGAATACTAATACTACCATTTGTCAAAAGACCATTTACACATATTAATATTAATTATGACTAATCATAAAAACCAAATATTTTGCAAGCTTGCCATCAATATAAGTGCCGAATCATAATTTAGATTTATTACAGACTTTATGGAGGTACTCTGATGTATAGGGGGACTCTGACATATGGAGGACTCTAAACATATAGGGGGGACTCTGATATATAGGGAGAACTCTGATGAGATGTGGGGACTCTGGCATGATGTGGGGGACTCTGATGTATAGGGTGAACTCTGACGTATAAGGTGGACTTTGACTAATAGGGAGGACTCTGATGAGATGGGGAGACTCTGGTGTTATGGGGGTACACTAATATATAGGGGGATTTGGACATATAGGGAGGACTCTGACAAATAGGGAGAACTCTGATGAGACGTGGCACTCTTATGTTATGGGGGTAAACTCTGATATGACTGGGGACTCTGGCGTTTTATGGGGGTATTCTGATGTGATGGAGGGACGCTGACATATAGGGGGGACTCTGACAAATAGGAAAAGCTCTGATGAGATGAGGGGATTGATGGCGGGACTCTGATTTATAGGGGGGGCTCTGATATATGGGGATAACACTGATGAGATGGGGGACTCTGACGTTATGGGAGTACGCTGACATGATGGGGGAACTCTGAGATGCAGAGTACTCTCATATGATGGGGGGGACACTAACATTTAAGGGTTACTCTAATACATATGGAGAACACTGATGATATGATGGGGGGGGGGCTCTGATGTGATTGGTGAATCACCATGATGGGGCTTCTGATGTGAAGGTACTTTCATCGAGGTGGTTGTGTGCATTGTTCCAGGCTCAGGTTACCCTTTGATTGGTAACATTTATTTTTTTTACATTTTAGACTGGGGTGCTGCGGCATTTTGCATACTACAAGTATGCAAAATGCCGCAGCACCCCAGTCTAAAATGTAAAAAAAATAAATGTTACCAATCAAAGGGTAACCTGAGCCTGGAACAATGCACACAACCACCTCGAAAGGGTGCCCTGACTGAGAAAAGGATGAGAAACGCTGGTCCAATCAGGTGCAATATGTGAACAGGGATATGCTGAAGAGAAAATTCACTTGATTTGTTGTGTGAATATTCTCAACTCCTTTTGTACAGCAGTCATTGAGTAAGAGATATAGAGTTATGCAGGCCATAGATGGGTTGAAAATCGGCCAATTTTTGCACCGTTAATGGGTTAATTGGTCGGCTGTTTTTCTGGATTTTGTCAGATTTTTTTGATTGGTTAATTTGGAAAAAAATTTTGCCGATTTTTTTTTGGAAAAAAATTTTGCCGATCGGCCGATTTTCGCAGCAATGATGGGCAAATCGGCCGATCTTTTTACCGATAAAAAATTTGATCATGAGCCATGACCTGCAAGAAAAAGAAGAAGAAAATTAAAAGAGAAAGAAGAAAAAGAAGAAGAAAAAAAATAATAATAAGAAAAAAAATAATAAGAAGAAAAAAAATAAGAAGAAGAGGAAGAGAAAGAAGAAGAGAAAGAGAGAAGAAAGAAGAAGAAGAAGAAGAAGAGAGAAGAAGAAGAAGATAAAGAAGAAGAATTCCAGTCCCCTATGTGGGAGCTCGCTTCAAGTGGTAGAGCTCTTCTTCAAAACACAGCAACTCGCATCTGTTTAAGGGCCTTTTTGCCCAATTTTATTTACAAGAAAGTTCAAATAAACAAGAATGCTTCCCACGCAGGGGTATCCATCATCAAGCAAATTAATAGTATTCAGCCTCCTGGCTTGCAAGCAGTTTTAAGTCTGCCTCCTGCAGACTCTTCCCAAAAGGTTCTTTTGGCACCCAGCGAACCTTTAGCACACAGCTATTCTGTAGCAGCCCCTTGCTGCTTTTGGCTTCCACCTCTCCTAGGTGTAGCCCACCTGACTCCACGGCAGAGACCTCCTGTCTGCCGGGGTGGAGCCCGCCTGACTCCTATCTGCCGGGGTGGAGCCCAGAACTATGGTCAGGACTCTATAAAAAGGCCTGCACACACCTGTGCAATCACTGTGCTAGGGGTTCTCAAAACCCGGACCCCGGATTGGAGATTTCATCCCTCCCAGATCTCTTTGAAATCTCCAGGCTCCAGATCCCAAAACAAACTTAATGGATAAATGAGGAAACGGAAAAGCCAGTTTCCTCTGCAATACATTAACTCTCTGGAGCCCCTCAACCTGCCTGGTTGAGAATCCAGGGTTTTCAACGTGAGTTTGACCGTGGCAGGACACCGCACTGCCACACCTATTATATTTGACATCAAAAAGTATTGCGGTTGCAACAATGTGTCTATTTGTATCCGGGGAAAAAACCCCATCTGTATCCGAAATGGATATAAATAGATACAATGTTGCAACCACAATACTTTTTAATGTCAAATATAATAGCGGGGCTCTCTTCAGGGACAGAAGTAATTAAATGCCGGCTGTAGACGGGAAGAAAATCGGCCGATTTTTTTTTTACTGTTGGTGGTAACGTCGGCCTATAGAACGACCGATTTTTCATTTTTTTTGTTAAAAAAAGTCCGGTTTTCTCCCCGTCTATGGCCTGCATTAGGCTCCGTTCACACCAATGCGTTTTTTAGTGCTTTTTGCAGAAATGCACTGCAGTCCATTTAACATAGTTTCCTATGGAACATGTTCACATCTACGTTTTTTTGAGCTTCTGCGTTTTTGGAAAGGGTCAGGGACTTTTTCAAAAGCAAAAAGCAGCATTTTTGCTACAGTAGAGTTCAATGGAGAATCTTCTGAAATGCATGGTAGTGCTTTTTTGCCACGTTTTGCATTTTGCATTTATATGGGCAGCTCAGTGGCTAAATGGTTAGCACATCCGCCTGGCAGTACTAGGGTTGTTGGTTTGAATCCCAACCACGGCACCACCTGCCTGGAGTTTGCATGTTCTCCCTGTGCCTGCGTGGGTTTCCTCCGGGTACTCCTGTTTCCTCCCACACTCCGAAGACATGCTAGTAGGTTAATTGGCTCCTGTCTAAATTGGCCCTAGTATGTGTATGTATGAATGTAAGTTAGGGACCTTAGATTGTACACCCCTTGAGGGTTAGGGACTGATGTGAATGTACAATATATATGTAAAGCGCTGCGTAAATTTACAGCGCTATATAAGTACCTGAAATAAATAAATATTCTGCCCAGCTAAACAAAAAATCCACTTTAAAAAGCAGAGAAAAAAATGCAAAATGCTGTAAAAACACATCAAAAAAGCGTGTAGAAAAATGCAAAACAAGCTTCGAAAAGCACTGCAAAATGGACAAAAAGCAAACTGCATAGGTGTGAACGGAGCCTTACACAGCACTGATTCACCCAGCAGACCCACCCACCCTACATATGAGGTTCTCTCTGGAATGTGGATGAAGTGACTTTCTCCCGTTAGCACTTTTGCAATGTTTTCAGCACAGCCTTGGTATCTCACTGAGCAATCTAATTGTACTATACCTGGTGATACAGAGGAGACAAGAAGCTTCCAGGACCAAGTTGGTTATCACTCCACCTTGTATAGGTGTTATAAATCTGTATATAGCCCTACAGAACAGACAGTGCACATGTGCTTTTGTGCTTCACTGCAACAAGGAAGCAGGAAACTTTATTCAGAGAAAAGACATAGAGTATACCATAGATGCAGCTACAAACATATAAACACTGCCACCTGCTGGTTGAAGAGCATATCTCTACTGAATACTGATGTAGTTATTGCACAAAATACATGAACTCTGTATTCCAACAATAAGCATCTTGTATGGAGCATCTACACAAAACTGAAATATCAGTTCTGGACAGACTGACCCAAGAATTAAACCTTCTTTTTATGAGAACACTAAACCATCAGCTTCTGCCTTCTTATCATACCAACCATTCATAATCCTTGAAGATTAAATATTTTGTGAAAATAATCTTCCAATCTTCTAAATGAAATAGCAGTCGCTGGGAGGTGACTCAAAGAGTGACCATTATTCTCTGCAGCCATGGGCTGTGGGCCCTCTGTGGATGCTGGTAATGTAGACCTTCAATTATTACAAATACAAATGTATTATTATTTCTAGTCTAGTAACATTCCTAAGGGTTGGATTCTTGCAAAACCTTCTGCAGGCAATAATGCTGGGCTGGGTATGGCCAGGAAGTGAGGGAAAATCTCCCCAACGGGGACACAGGCAGACAATAATGAAAATAATCTGTAAAATAAATTTTATGTTATTCTTACATACCATCATGTAACAATTCCTTCTCTCCCTTAGCTGTACGAGACTGTAGAGACTGGTAAGACCATTTTCTTCTATATCATGCTAGTGGTTTTGGTGTCAAACTGCAGCCCTCCAGCTTTTGCAGAACTACAAATCCCATGAGGCATTTCAGGGCTGACAGTGGAAACCATGACTCCCAAAAGCAGAAGCATGATGGGACTTGTAGTTTCTCAACAGCTGGAGGGATGCAGTTTGACACCTGTGGGTGGCATTGGACATCACTCAGAAGGCGTGTATCAAAAAAAAGAGTAGTCCATTGAAACTGCATGTACTGTACATATGTTCTGTGTGAATTAACCTGCATTGGATCATTAGTTTTAGGGATTTTTTGTACAATGTATAAAGCTGTGCCTGTTCTGCAAATGAGACAAAATCGAATGTTCTTAAGGTATTGTCATTTCTGCTTGAATGGTCTTAGGCTGCGGTCAAAAGGTATTTTCTCTTCTGGTCAAATGAACTGTAGCTACTGTTTTAGGCTTTTTTTAGCCCAAAGACAAGACAAGTTAAGTTAAAAAAAAAATTGCATAAATGAAAAACATTTGCAAAGGTAATACTTTTATTATTTATTTTATGGCCATTTTTTACTTATATTTTATATATTTTAATATTATATATTCTATTATTATTTTTTATAATATTTAATAATATATTATTGTATATCATAAACGTGTAGTGCTGTAAACTCATGAAACATAAACATCTTATATCATACTTGGATAAATGACATTAGCAGTTTTCACTGCCTGCTCTATAATATTTGTGGTTGTCACGGACTCTCAGTGATTCATTTATTTATTTGATTGCACTATTCACGCACTTGTTTGCACTTTATATATTCGAGTATGATATAAGTTATTTATGTTTCATGAGTTTAGAGCACTGCACTTTTATGATATACGTTTACATTGGGACAGTTAGCGATACCTTAACTGCTAGCAGCTATTTAATTTATCCGTAATTAATTTATTTACATAATTTTACATATAATTTTTTAGAACTTGTTTTTATACTCTCTTTTTGTGTGAATTTATGAATATATAAATTATTACCTATACCCTACAGTACTAACGACTACTAGGTATAACACTAACTATTAGATCTCATTATATGCATTCGCTTATATTTCTTTAAATAATATATTATTATATATTAAGTATATATTTATTTGTATTTATTTAAAAAAAATTTCCATTATTTCTAATTTATATTTATTTTTATTATTTTATTTTATTTGACTTCTATTCAAATGCTGTATATTTAGGCAGCAATTTTTTTTTAAATGAAACCCTCTCTTTACAGTGTGAGATGCCTAAAATTTGTGAAGGCTTCTGGCAAAAACAGTGAGCCAATCACACAAGCAGGAAATGAGAGTTCTGGGGCCATTGTGTACACCAACAATGCATAGAACATCTCTTGGTTACAGTATCACAAAGAAGCAACCTTGGTAGCTTAAGGTCTGTAAAGATTAAGGGTCCATACACACTGTCTTAAAAAAAAAACGCCAGTGCTCCTGGCAGAAATAAATCTCTAATTTTGAGCATTTTTTATACTAGCATTTAGGAGCGTTCAGCATTGTTTCTGCCAGAAAACTGCTCTCAAAAACGCAAAACAGAAGTTTTTTTTTCTGCCTCTAAACGCTGAGCTTAAAATATGCCTGTAAAACGACCTAACGTGCATGGACACATAGGATCACATTAGTTGCTTCTACAGGCAAAACACTAAATTCCTCTAGGAGCAGCCTTTTTGTAAGCCAGTGTGCATGGGCCCAAAAATATAATAGAATATATAACTACCTGATTGTGTTGCAATTTGTTTTTTTAGCCAAGATTGAGGTCTTCTCAAGGCTAGGTTCACATATACTATATTGCCAAAAGTATTGGGACGCCTGCCTTTACACGCACATGAACTTTAATGCCATCCCAGTCTTAGTCCGTAGGGTTCAATATTGAGTTGGCCCACCCTTAGCAGCTATAACAGCTTCAACTCTTCTGGGAAGGCCGTCCACAAGGTTTAGGAGTGTGTCTATGGGAATGTTTGCCCATTCTTCCAGAAATGCATTTGCGAGGTCAGGCACTGGTGTCGGATGAGAAGGTCTGGCTAGCAGTCTCCGCTCTAATTCATCCCAAAGGTGTTCTATGGGGTTGAGGTCAGGACTGTGCAGGCCAGTCATGTTCCTCTACCCCAAACTCGCTCATCCATGTCCTTATGGACCTTGCTTTGTGCACTGGTGTGCAGTCATGTTGGAACAGGAAAGGGGCCATCCCCAAACTGTTCTCACAAAGTTGAGAGCACAAAATTGTCCAAATTGTCTTGGTATGCTGCCGCCTTAAGATTTCCCTTCACTGGAACTAAGGGGCCAAGCCCAACCCCTGAAAAACAACCCCACACTATAATCCCCCCTCCACCAAACTTTACACTTGGTCCATCAGATTGCCAGACAGAGAAACGTGATTTGTCACTCCAGAGAACATGTCTCCACTGCTCTAGAGTTAAGTGGCAGCGTGCTTTACACCACTGCATTGAAGGGGCTGCTTACGCACAAAACACAGCTCGCAATAGGGTGAACCGAGCCCTTATTATGTGTCTAAAATTTGTTAAAACAGTATCATTTGAATTCAGTAGTATTGTTCATGTACAAATGCTAAATTCATTACATTCATAGTCATTCCACTTTTGTACTGAGATGTTCTATAGAAGCAGGATGAGAATACAAATCAATATCTAATTATTCACTTCATTTATTTTTTTCTGTTTCATTTGTTTCACAATATGACTAGGAATGACAGTGAGGGCAGGTAAGATTTTGGTGATGCTTGTATTTTGTGTATTTCTTTTAGCAGTCATGGACTGAATTGAAACCTTCCTCTTGAATTAGATTTTGAATAGAACTTTCTGCCATGTTTAAAGCTCAACTGAACTTTCAGCTAAAATCAGCTAAATACTGTATATTCCAAGTATGTAAAAAATGGTGCGCAAAGTCTTACGGTAAAAGTGGAACTAAACCCATCCATTTAACAGTTACATTCAAGGCATACCAGGAATGCCAAATTTGCTTCTGCTCCCAACCAAACTGTCAAACCATCAAATGGCTGGTGTCATAACTGATCACATGTGCAGCATCACGGCATTTGCAGATCAAACAGAATCAACTTTCTTGGCTGTAAAGGATAGGAGGGTTTTGTTTTGCTTTACAAAGCAATTTTCTTTACAAAGCAGGAACAACCTTAGAAGAAAAGTCTGTCCTCTGTGTGGAAGCAGAGGTCTCTCTGCAGAGGTCTAACACATCCCCTTCTAAGTTAGACCTAGAGCTGTCCAGTCAGCAAGGTTCATAAGACTTGCTACCTGGAGGGCTCTCGGTGTGACTATGTAAGGGGATGTGTTGGAACTCTGCAGAGAGATCATTGCTTCCACGCAGAGATCAAGGGTCCTTCTTCTGCAGCATGCTAGCAAGGGACTGGCTTTACTACTCAAGCTGTGGCTACTCCCAAGGAAAATGAACTGTAAGACTTTAAACATCTTCTGTTTTGATTCACCAGGAATGTATTTAGTGGATTTAAACCAAAGGCTCAATTGAGTTCTAAAGGAAACAATCAAATTATTTTTTGTAATATTTATTTTGCTAAAGGCCCCTTCCATATAGGGAAGATGAATACACATTTCCATCAGCCTATTTCTAAGAAAGTAAAACTCTCAACCCAGTGCTCAAAAATGTGTTCCTATCCTATATAATATGTTCTTAGGACATATTTTCATCTGACCAAACTAGTAATAGTCCCAGATTTTACCAGTAGGTGGTGCTAAAGGTAAAATTGTAATTATGGCTTAGCACCTAACTGGAAAAATAAATATTTACGGGAGTAGAATTTGCTCCATCTTTTTACACAGAGGGGTCAAAAGACGAATCATTTTCATCTATGATTAAATCTTTTTAACATAAACAATGAGGCATTTGCTATTGATCTCTATGCACGATGTTAGTTGACATATTACAGCTCTGCTCTTGGCAAACAGCTAACCACACATTTGAAATACATACAGTATCTCACAGAAGTGAGTACACCCCTCACATTTTTGTAAATATTTTATTATATCTTTTCATGTGACAACACTGAAGAAATGACACTTTGCTACAATGTAAAG
>NW_028321856.1:0-42242 GCF_062004578.1 Staurois parvus | reverse complement strand
AGAAGCCCAAAGAGCGTTCTCTGGACAGAGAGAAGAGTAGAAGGGACGAAACGCGGGAGGAGAAGCCCAAAGAGCGTTCTCTGGACAGAGAGAAGAGTAGAAGGGACGAAACGCGGGAGGAGAAGCCCAAAGAGCGTTCTCTGGACAGAGAGAAGAGTAGAAGGGACGAAACGCGGGAGGAGAAGCCCAAAGAGCGTTCTCTGGACAGAGAGAAGAGTAGAAGGGACGAAACGCAGGAGGAGAGCAGGAAGGAGAGTTCCAGCAGCAGAGACAAAAGACCTCAACCGAGGAGTCCTGACAGAGACAAGGACAAGAAGAAACCGAAGCAGGAGGAGCCCAGGTGAGCCAACATGGCAGAGGAGGCCTGTGAGCCTCTTCCTGTCCCTGGATTGTTCCGGTGTCATCTAGACCAAACTCCATTTCATGGCGGGCCGCATCAGCATTATGGTTGCCCTCAAAGGACCTGTACGACCTAGATGTCCAACCCCCCCCCCCCCCATCAGATGTCCAGAGTCCTCCACCCTCCTTTACATCACAGTGCGCCCTCCTTACCTTGTGCTGCTGGGTGCGTAGCTGAGAAGCAGAAAGTACAGGGTCTGGAGGAGGACCAGAGGAGGGCTGGAGTCAGCTGCCAGATTCTTCTGAATGCTGAGACCAGGGGAGGTGGGGACTAGGGAGTACTGCAGCTGCACAGAGAGATGCAGGATCTGTAGAAGTGCTAATTAAAAACACTGACACTGTACTAATGGCATTGGGCAGGGAATGGGTAACATCTGGGGTGATCAAAGGGTTAACTGTGTGCTGTGTTTTACACTGTAAGCACACTGCTTTGTATGGCTCTGCTATGCAGAGCCATACAAAGCAGTGTGCAGGAGCTGACAGGGGAGAGATATGTGTTTGTTTATACACAGGTCTCTCCCCCGTCGGCAATACTCGGGGAATCACCGGCCGGTACCCTGAGGCCGCGAATGGCGGTACCTGCCCGCCCTCTACCCTGAACTGCAAAATCACATATATGTGTGTATTTATATTATGTGTGTGTATCCACTTCCAGTCCGGACACTTTCATCCACTTCCAGTCCGGACACTTTCATCCACTTCCAGTCCGGACGCTTTCATCCACTTCCAGTCCGGACGCTTTCATCCACTTCCAGTCCGGACACTTTCATCCACTTCCAGTCCGGACACTTTCATCCACTTCCAGTCCGGACACTTTCATCCACTTCCAGTCCGGACACTTTCATCCACTTCCAGTCCGGACGCTTTCATCCACTTCCAGTCCGGACGCTTTCATCCACTTCCAGTCCGGACGCTTTCATCCACTTCCAGTCCGGACACTTTCATCCACTTCCAGTCCGGACGCTTTCCCCCCCTTCCAGTCCGGACGCTTTCCCCCCCTTCCAGTCCGGACGCTTTCCCCCCCTTCCAGTCCGGACACTTTCATCCACTTCCTGTCCGGACACTTTCATCCACTTCCTGTCCGGACGCTTTCATCCACTTCCTGTCCGGACGCTTTCATCCACTTCCTGTCCGGACGCTTTCATCCACTTCCTGTCCGGACGCTTTCATCCACTTCCAGTCCGGACACTTTCCCCCCCTTCCAGTCCGGACACTTTCCCCCCCTTCCAGTCCGGACACTTTCCCCCCCTTCCAGTCCGGACACTTTCACCCCCTTCCAGTCCGGACACTTTCTCCCCCCTTCCAGTCCGGACACTTTCACCCCCTTCCAGTCCGGACACTTTCTCCCCCCTTCCAGTCCGGACACTTTCACCCCCTTCCAGTCCGGACACTTTCCCCCCCTTCCAGTCCAGACACTTTCCCCCCCTTCCAGTCCAGACACTTTCTCCCCCCCTTCCAGTCCGGACACTTTCACCCCCTTCCAGTCCGGACACTTTCTCCCCCCTTCCAGTCCGGACACTTTCTCCCCCCTTCCAGTCCGGACACTTTCATCCACTTCCGGTCCGGACACTTTCACCCCCTTCCGGTCCGGACACTTTCACCCCCTTCCGGTCCGGACACTTTCACCCCCTTCCGGTCCGGACACTTTCACCCCCTTCCGGTCCGGACACTTTCACCCCCCTTCCGGTCCGGACACTTTCACCCCCCTTCCGGTCCGGACACTTTCACCCCCCTTCCGGTCCGGACACTTTCACCCCCCTTCCGGTCCGGACACTTTCACCCCCCTTCCGGTCCGGACACTTTCACCCCCCTTCCGGTCCGGACACTTTCACCCCCCTTCCGGTCCGGACACTTTCACCCCCCTTCCGGTCCGGACACTTTCACCCCCCTTCCGGTCCGGACACTTTCACCCCCCTTCCGGTCCGGACACTTTCACCCCCCTTCCGGTCCGGACACTTTCACCCCCCTTCCGGTCCGGACACTTTCACCCCCCTTCCGGTCCGGACACTTTCACCCCCCTTCCGGTCCGGACACTTTCACCCCCCTTCCGGTCCGGACACTTTCACCCCCCTTCCGGTCCGGACACTTTCACCCCCCTTCCGGTCCGGACACTTTCACCCCCCCTTCCGGTCCGGACACTTTCACCCCCCTTCCGGTCCGGACACTTTCACCCCCCTTCCGGTCCGGACACTTTCACCCCCCTTCCGGTCCGGACACTTTCACTCCCTTCCGGTCCGGACACTTTCACCCCCCTTCTGGTCCGGACACTTCCCCCCCCCCCCCCCCCTTCCGGTCCGGACACTTTCCCCCCCCTTCCGGTCCGGACACTTCCCCCCCCCCCCCCCCCCCTTCCGGTCCGGACACTTTCCCCCCCTCCCCCCAGGCCAATTTTCAGCTTTCAGCGCTATCACACTTTGAATGACAATTGCGCGGTCATGCAACACTGCACCCATATGAATTTTTAAACATTTTTTTGAGACAGATAAAGCTTTATTTTGGTGGTATTTATTCACCGCTGGGATTTTTATTTTTTTTGCTATGTAAATGAAAATGTCCAGAAATTTTGAAAAAAAAGTGTTTTTCTTATAAAATTTTGCAAAAAAAATTTCATCATATATCTTGGCCAACATTTATTCCGTTATCTTTTTTGTAAAAAAAAAAAATAACCCAAATTAATTCATAACCAAAAATTTATAATTTGTAAACATTTTTGTTTTACATTTTTATTTTATTTTTTTATATTATTATTTATGGGTTTTTTTTTTTTTTTTTTACATACTGTCACCCTAGCAGTACAGAGTCACCATGGTGACACTGTACTACTTGTGGGGGGTGATGAAGATTTTATTTGTACACTGATTGCTTTTACACCCATAAAGGCTGTAAAAGCAGTCATTTCTCCTCTCTGGCTGCATTCTTGCAGCCATTGAGAACTACTGTGTGAGCTGTGATTGTCACATGGTACAAGGCTGTTGTGAATGGCCCTGTACCATGTGATCTCTGTGATCATTCACAGATTTCACACGTAGTAAGCAATGATGTCAGAAGTGACATCTTGCTTACTACTCTGCATGTGATCACTGATCGGCCAATCAGTGATCACATGATCGGGACCTCGTACACAGGTCCCGTCCGACGATCGGTGTTCCACTGTGTCCGGCGCAGAAGCGGCTAATGAGATGCCTATGGCTGCTGGTCCGGCACGTCGGAGGAGTGCGGCGGGTTTTCTAATAGGAGTTATGTGATTATAATGGAAGCGGAATTATCAACGGTCTTATCAATCCTCCTCCAGTCATTTACTGGCAGTCCTCTTCCTGGACTGTCTGACCTCATTATTGTATTGCCGGCTCCTGTGATTTAGAAGCAATAAAAGATTCCTTTACAGATTTAATGACATTTTAATTGCGTGTTGAAAAACGTTGCAGATACTTAAAAGCAGCTCGTCCTCGGATTGATCGGTTCGGCTGTGAAGAACGAATGTGGAAGATGAATCACAGCTGAAGTGTAATCTGCTTATCATTTTTATTCTCCAGCCCCTCCCATCAACATGATATTGACATTTTTAAATCTTTTTGTTTTCATTGCAACAGGTCTCTGTGCTTCTCTATGGAATGCAGGTAGATCATGGCTGGTGGGAGGGGCCGGCAGGGTACTGTAACCCCCAAATGGAAAAAATTATTGGCACCCTCCACGTAATATTGGTAGGACACCCCTTGAAAAAAACGGAACCCAATGGCTTCCTGTGACCATCAATGAGTTTCTTCCATCTCTCTCCTGGAATTTTGGATCGCTCTTCTCTCACCAACTGCTCCAGGTCCCTCAGATTGGAAGGGTTCCTTTTCCCAACTGCTGGTCTGAGATCTCTCCACAGGAGCTCTATGGGATTGAGGAGGACACAAAAAAGTGGAGAAACAAAAAGCCAAATCTGACGTATTCCACGCAAAACCCCCAAATGGACAAAATTATTGGCACCCTCCATGTAATATTTGGTAGCACACCCCTTGAAAAAAACTGAATCAATGGCTTCCTGTGACCATCAATGAGGTTCTTCATCTCTCTCCTGGAATTTTGGATCGCTCTTCTCTCACCAACTGCTCCGGGTCTCTCAGATTGGAAGGTTCCTTTTCCCAACTGCTGGTCTGAGATCTCTCCACAGGAGCTCTATGGGATGGAGATCTGGACTCATTGCTGGCCAGTTCAGTCCTCTCCAGCGCTTTGACACCATTTCTGGGGGCTTTTTGACTTTGTGCTTTGGGTCATTGTCCTGCTGGAAGACCATGACCTCTGATGGAGACCCAACTTTCTGACACTGGGCCCTACGTTGCACCCCAGAATTCTTTGGTAGTCTTCAGATTTCATAATGCCATGCACACGGCCAAGACATCCAATGCTTGAAGCCACAAAGCACCCCCAAACCATCAGTGACCCCCCCCCACCATGTGTGACTGGAGGGACTGGATTATTTTCTGTAAAGGCCTCTTTGCTTTTTCTGAAGACAGTAGAATGATGGACTTTACCAAAAAGCTGCCATTTTGTTTCAGCTGTCCACAGCACATTCTCCCAGAAGGATTTTGGATTCCTCAAGTAAGTTTTGGCAAACTCCAATCTGGTTTTTTGATGTTTCTGTGTCAGCAGTGGGGTCCTCCTGGTCTCCTCCCATATATCTGTCAGTAGTGGGGTCCTCCTGGATCTCCTACCATATTTCTGTGTCAGCAGTGGGGTCCTCCTGGATCTCCTACCATATTTCTATGTCAGTAGTGGGGTCCTCCTGGATCTCCTACCATATTTCTGTGTCAGCAGTGGGGTCCTCCTGGGTCTCCTCCCATATTTCTGTGTCAGCAGTGGGGTCCTCCTGGGTCTCCCACCATATTGCTGTGTCAGCAGTGGGGTCCTCCTGGGTCTCCTACCATATTTCTGTGTCAGCAGTGTGGTCCTCCTGGGTCTTCTTCCATATTTCTGTATCAGCAGTGGGGTCCTCCTGGATCTTCTACCATATTTCTGTGTCTGCGGTGGGGTCCTCCTGGGTCTTCTTCCATATTTCTGTATCAGCAGTGGCGTCCTCCTGGGTCTTCTACCATATTTTCTGTGTCTGCGGTGGGGTCCTCCTGGGTCTCCTAGCATATTTCTGTGTCAGCGGTGGGTCCTCCTGGGTCTCCTACCATATTTCTGCGTCAGCAGTGGGGTCCTCCTGGGTCTCCTCCCATATTTCTGTGTCAGCAGTGGGTCCTCCTGGGTCTCCTCCCATATTTCTGTGTCAGCAGTTGGGTCCTCCTGGATCTTCTACCATATTTCTGTGTCAGCAGTTGGGTTCTCCTGGGTCTTCTACCATATTTTTGTGTCAGCAGTTGGGTCCTCCTGGGTCTCCCACCATATTTCTGTGTCAGCAGTTGGGTTCTCCTGGGTCTCCTACCATATTTCTGTGTCAGCAGTGGGTCCTCCTGGATCTTCTACCATATTTCTGTGTCAGCAGTTGGGTTCTCCTGGGTCTCCTACCATATTTCTGTCAGCAGTGGGGTCCTCCTGGGTCTCCTCCCATATTTCTGTGTCAGCAGTGGGGTCCTCCTGGGTCTCCTACCAAATTCCTGTGTCAGCAGTGGGGTCCTCCTGGGCCTCCTACCATAGTGTCCCTCTTCATTCAGATGGTGATGTATACTGCGAGCTGACAGTTATACCCTGTGCCTGAAGGTCAACTTGGATATGTCTAGACGTTGATGGAGGTTCTTTAGCCACCATTCCAACAATCCTTCGTTGCAATCTTTGATCAAGTTTCCTCTTTCGTCCACGTCCAGGGAGAATATCTACAGTGCCATGGGCTGTAAACGCCTTGACAATGCTGCGCACAGTGGACACAGGAACATTAAGATCTCTGTAGATGGACTTGTAACCTTGAGGTTGTCCATGCTTTTCCACCATTTTTTGTTCTCCACTCCTCAGACAATTCTTTGCTGCTCTTTCTCTTCTCCATGTGGCACACAGAGACACCCAACAGAAAGGTGGAGTCCATTTGTCACCATTTTACTTGGTTTTCGGTGTGATTTCTATGTTGTCAGTGCCTTGTCGTGGATACGGGGGAGTTTAATGACAAATTACAGGAGCGTCACAGACTTGGAATGCAATTATTTCTGCAATTGTGAGAAGGTGCCAATAATTTTGTCCATTTTTTTAAGATTTATTTTTGGGGGAGGAGATATGTAAATATTCTGCAGGTTTGGGCGGTCCTAAGCAGGCTGTATTTACATTCAAATCTATAAATTGTTTTACGAATCTCCCAATTCCGTTCCATCACCTCACATGGGTTTGTTTCTTCCTCAGCTGGTTACATCGGGACCTGCGAGTTCGGTTCATTGACAGACACTATAAAGGAGGAAAATACTACAATTCCAAGGTAAGCAAGGATTTATTGTTGTCTGTCTAACACTGGAATCTTCCTGACCGGCAGAGAGAGCAGAGTGATGACCTCATTGGTGTTCCGCTGCTCCTTTATGGGTCTATCACAGGCTTGCTGGGGTCTTAGAGCAGGTTGTATTGCACAGCTGCAGTACAGTGTATAGGGAGATTACGGGGTGTATGGAACCGGTTTTTGCCCTCCCTCTTCTTGATCAACGTGCAATTTAATTTTTTTCAATCAAATCATTTTGTTTTCAAGACCTCTTGTGAGTGTGGTGACCTCATCACTAAATTGTTCTGCTGATGGGAAGGGCTGCTCACTGCACCCTGCCTTGAGCATTCAATGACAGAACATATCCCTTTAGATGTGCACCCTTGCTATACCAGGAACACATCTCCAGCATCCCTTTAGATATGTATGCTCCCTGGTTTCTGCAGCCTTTACCTCTGCAATCTGCTGATCAGTTGCTTGATTATAAATCAGGCAACTGATCAGCCAATTGCACAGCTAAAGTCTGCACCACCCAAGAAGTATACATGTCTAAAGGGATGCTGGAGATGTGTTCTTTTTTTTATAATGTTCTGGGACAAGCTTTAAGTATATTGCTAGGGGACACGGTCATGTTCTACTTACACATAGTGTATTGTATTTAGCCATTCTGCTCATTGTCGTTTCTTCTCTATTATTTACAACTGTACACAGATGCTGGTGGAAGATGTCCTGAGCCCTACATTGTGTGTGTGTCGGACAGAAGCGGACGGATCCTAGAAGGTGAGGTCCTGCTCAAGAAGCAGCAACGTTCTTACTCTTGTGTTGCTTGTAGCTCAAAATGAGCAAACCAGCTTTCTTTTCCGTTCATTGAAGGACACAGTGGAGGTTCAAGATCTTTGCTTTGTCCTTCAATGAATGCAGAGGAAAGGATTTTATAGTGAGTACTAAAAACATTCTACTTACCTTCTGCTGAGCAAGTAAAACCAATACTATTTATGAGATCCTTGAGGACCATGTATCAGTCCATGCACTACCATATGGACACAGATGTACTGAACCCTTCCAGAAGTTTGCCCATATGTGGAGTCCATGCACTACCATATGGACACAGATGTACTGAACCCTTCCAGAAGTTTGCCCATATGTGGAGTCCATGCACTACCATATGGACACAGCAGAACTGAACCCTTCCAGAGGTTTGCCCATATGTGGAGTCCATGCACTACCAAATGGACACACAGATGTACTGAACCCTTCCAGAGGTTTGCCCATATATGGAATCCATGCACTACCATAAGGACAGATGTACTGAACCCTTCCAGAGGTTTGCCCATATATGGAATCCATGCACTACCATAAGGACACAGATGTACTGAACCCTTCCAGAAGTTTGCCCATATGTGGAGTCCATGCACTACCATATGGACATAGAGATGTACTGAACCCTTCCAGAGGTTTGCCCATATGTGGAGTCCATGCACTACCATATGGACATAGAGATGTACTGAACCCTTCCAGAGGTTTGCCCATATGTGGAGTCCATGCGCTACCATATGGACATAGATATGTACTGAACCCTTCCAGAGGTTTGCCCATATGTGGAGTCTATGCGCTACCATACGGACAAAGATGTACTGAACCCTTCCAGAGGTTTAATCATATATGGAGTTCATACGCTACCATATGGACACAGATGTACTGAACCCTCCCAGATGTTTGCCCATATATAGAATTTCCATTTCCTGGCTGATTTGGCTTTGTGTTGTATAATGGGGTCCTGTGCCCAGCAGACCTCAGATTTCCTATGGACTATATGGAAATGTGTGTAAATGACACCCCTCCAGGCAAACATATACAGTGACTGGCCGCAGGAGCACCAACTCTTTGAGATCCATCTTCCCTCCAGGCATTTGAACATTCTGTTCTCTGCTTCTTATTTTTTTTAGGTTGACCTGAAATCCACATTTTGGTACCAGGTGGGTCAATCAGATGTGACTCAGGTGATCCATCTCACCTAATGGCCTTAATCATAATCTCTCTATAACAAAGCCCATTGGGTGAAACGTGTCATGTCTGACAATGGATAGTGTCACATACCCGGTAGAGGCTCCTTTACAGCCCCTGTCCTGTGTGTCCCCCAAGATTGATGACAGGGAAGGACCAGGGCATGGAGTGGCACGGGCACCTGTGGGAAATCCTGGCCAGCAGAACTGGATCTTGTGACGAGGCAGAAGCTGAAAAGCAGCAACTCATGTTGAATGTCATCACAGGGTTTGCAGAAGCAGAAGGCAGGGACTTATGCAGGCCATAGATGGGGAGAAAACCCGGCGATTTCTCGTTAAAAAAAAAACGAAAAATCGCTCGTTATAGCGGCTGACATTACCAGGAACGGTAAAAAAAAATCGGCCGATTTTCATCTCGTCTACAGCCGGCAAAAAGTGTCCCTGCAGAGAGCTCCGCTATTTCTTTGACAGTTCCTTGACATTTATAGCGGTTGCAACAATGTATCTATTTGTATCCATTTAGGATACAGATGTTTTTATTCGGAAACAAATAGATACATTGTTGCAACCGCTATAAATGTCAAGGAACTGTCAAAGAAATAGCGGAGCTCTCTGCAGGGACACTTTTTGCCAGACTGGAATTCGTCCTCCTCCTCCCCCCCCCCGATTTGCCCATAATTGCCGCGAAAATCCTCCTCCTCCCCTCCCCCCCCCCCCCCCGATTTGCCCATATTTGCGGCGAAAATCCTCCTCCTCCTCGCCTCTCCCCCCCCCCCGATTTGCCCATAATTGCCGCGAAAATCCTGCTCCTCCCCCCCCCCCCCCCCCGATTTGCCCATAATTGCCGCGAAAATCCTCCTCCTCCCCCCCCCCAATTTGCCCATAATTGCCGCGAAAATCCTCCTCCTCCTCCCCCCCCCCCCCCCCCGATTTGCCCATAGTTGCCGCGAAAATCCTCCCCCCCCCCCCCCCCCGATTTGCCCATAGTTGCCGCGAAAATCCTCCTCCCCCCCCGATTTGCCCATAATTGCCGCGAAAATCCTCCTCCTCCCCTCCCCGATTTGCCCATAATTGCCGCGAAAATCCTCCTCCCCCCCCCGATTTGCCCATAATTGCCGCGAAAATCCTCCTCCTCCTCCCCCCGATTTGCCCATAATTGCCGCGAAAATCCTCCTCCCCCCCCCCCCCGATTTGCCCATAATTGCCGCAAAAATCCTCCTCCTCTTCCCCCCCCCCCGATTTGCCCATAATTGCCGCGAAAATCCTCCTCCTCCCCTCCCCCCCCCCCCCCCCCGATTTGCCCATATTTGCGGCGAAAATCCTCCTCCTCCTCCCCCCCCCCCCGATTTGCCCACAATTGCCGCGAAAATCCTGCTCCTCCCCCCCCCCGATTTGCCCATAATTGTCGTGAAAATCCTCCTCCTCCCCCCCCAATTTGCCCATAATTGCCGCGAAAATCCTCCTCCTCCTCCCCCCCCCCCCCGATTTGCCCATAATTGCCGCGAAAATCCTGCTCCTCCTCCCCCCCTGATTTGCCCATAATTGCCGCGAAAATCATCCTCCTCCCCCCCCCCCCCCCCCGATTTGCCCATAATTGCCGCGAAAATCATCCTCCTCCCCCCCCCCCCCCCCCGATTTGCCCATAATTGCCGCGAAAATCCTCCTCCTCCCCCCCCCCCCCCCCCCCGATTTGCCCATAATTGCCGTGAAAATCCTGCTCCTCCTTCCCCCCCGATTTGCCCATATTTGCCGCGAAAATCCTCCTCCTCCTCCTCCTCCTCCTCCCCCCCCCCCCCGATTTGCCCATAATTGCCGCGAAAATCCTCCTCCTCCTCCTATTCCTCCTCCCCCCGATTTGCCCATAGTTGCCGCGAAAATCCTCCTCCTCCCCCCCCCGATTTGCCCATAATTGCAGCGAAAATCCTCCTCCCCCCCCCCCCCCCCGATTTACCCATAATTGCCGCGAAAATCCTGCTCCTCCTCCCCCCCTGATTTGCCCATAATTGCCGCGAAAATCATCCTCCTCCCCCCCCCCCCCCGATTTGCCCATAATTGCCGTGAAAATCCTGCTCCTCCTTCCCCCCGATTTGCCCATATTTGCCGCGAAAATCCTCCTCCTCCTCCTCCTCCTCCTCCCCCCCCCCCCCGATTTGCCCATAATTGCCGCGAAAATCCTCCTCCTCCTCCTATTCCTCCTCCCCCCCCGATTTGCCCATAATTGCCGCGAAAATCCTCCTCCTTCCCCCCCCCCGATTTGCACATAATTGCCGCGAAAATCCTCCTCCTCCTCCCCCCCCCCCCCCCCGATTTGCCCATAATTGCCGCGAAAATCCTCCTCCTTCTCCCCCCCCCCCCCATTTTGCCCATAATTGCTGCGAAAATCCTCCTCCTCCTCCCCCCTCCCCGATTTGCCCATAATTTCCGCGAAAATCCTCCTCCTCCCCCCTCCCCGATTTGCCCATAATTGCCGCGAAAATCATCCTCCTCCTCCTCCCGATTTGCCCATAATTGCCACGAAAATCCTCCTCCCGATTTGCCCATAATTGCCACGAAAATCGGCCAATTTTTTTCCAACTTTACCGATAAAAAAAATCTGCCAAAATACCGAAAAAACGGCCGAACAATTAGCCAACGAACGATCCGAAAATCAGCCGATTTTATTTTCGGCCAAAAGATCGGCCGATTTTCGACCCATCTATGGCCTGCATTAGTCAGTTGGGCTGAAGTTGGCAACTGTCGGGCAGCGGAGGTGCAGATTCAGAAGACAAGAGCGTAAACAGGATCCAGGCCGAGGTCGTTATCACACGAGCCGGAGATGAGCCAAAACTCTAAGCAGCGTGTGGAGTCAAGAAACAAGCTAGAGGTTGGGTTCCGGAGGGATCAAGATCAGGCGAAGTAAGAAGGTAATCCGGGTGTAACACTGGAGCAAGAAGGGTGTGGTCATGGATCCACAGGAGCTGATGACCACTCAGCGGTGATCCAAACATGGCACCAAAAGTCCAACCAACGTTGGACAGACGCGTGCAGCCCTGATGCTATGTGTAGGTCTGCAGGCCGTTCCTTGCGCATGTGCAGTCGTTCTTCGGTCACATATACAAACTTGGTTTTCCTGACCGATTAGAAGGTCTGACCCATCTGGTACCAATAAAGCTGGTTGCAGTTAAGCCAAAAAAACCCCCAAAAAACAGCAGAGTATCAGAGAAATTACTGAACCGGAACACCAAACTGTCAACAGAACTCGTGGGGTCCATAGGCAGCCCACATGGGCTTCGATTTCTGAAACTTTGCTCTGAAAAGAGGCGTGAAACGTGTCAGAGGGAGGTGTTCTGGTGAACTACATATTGTATGGACTCTTGTCAATAAAGATTGAATTGCGCTGCTTTATTGCTTTCCTATGCATGGTGTGGAGTATGCCAAGCCTGAACCCAAGACCAGAATGTCCGTGTAGACCAGAACCAGTGAGCAGAGCTTTAGAGAGTACATGGTCCTAGTAGGGAGCCTTCAGGGAATGAACCCTTGAGATTTGTATGCCAATAACCCTCCCCGCCTGGAGAAGGGGATTCTGGGTAACTGCCATTCTTACATAATGGCCTGTTAATGGCCCCCTGTCCACTGGGTGGTGAAAACACCACTTGGCCTTCGGTGGACCAGAACACCTAGGATGCAGTCTAGAACAGGTGTCTCCAAACTTTCTAAACAAAGAGCCAGTTTACTGTCCTTCAGAACTAAGGGGGGCTGAACTGTGCCCATTGGGTGTAGAAAAGGTCCCAATGTCAGTGGGAATAAATAATGCCCCATCTTTGGTGTCAGTGGGAATAAATAATGCCCCATCTTTGGTGTCAGTGGGAGGAATAGCACCCCATTGTTCTTGTCAGTGGGAGGAATTGTGCCCCTTCTTTGGTGTTAGTGGGAGGCATTCTGCCCTGTCTTTGGTGTTATTAGGAGGAATTGTGCCCCATCATTGGTTTCATTGGGCCCCATTGGTGTAATTGGGAGGAAATGTGCCCTGTCTTTGGTGTCGTTTGGAGGAATTGTGCCCCATGATTGGTGTCATTGGGCCCTATTGTTGGTGTCATTGGGAGGAATTACGTCCCTTCTTTGGTGGTGGTGGGAGGCATTCTGCCCTGTTTTTGGTGTCATTAGGAGGAGTTGTGCCCCATCATTGGTTTCATTGGGCCCCATTGTTGGTGTATTTGGGAGTAATTGTGCCCTGTCTTTGGTGTCGTTGGGAGGAATTGTGCCCCATGATTGGTGTCATTGGGAGGAATTGTGCCCTGTCTTTGTTGTTGGGCAGAATTGTGCCCCATCTTTGGTGTCATTGGGAGGAATTCTACCTCTTCATTGGTGTCAGTTAGGTCAATTATACCCAGTTGTTGGTATTGGTGGATGAGTATGGTGCCCCAAGGGTCAGATAAAAGCAAGCAAATTGCTTCAATTTGGAGACCACTGATCTAGACCAATGGTTCTTAACCTGACTGAAACCAGGGCTCTGTAAATTCTTTCAAAACCCTCCATGCCCCAACGGTAAAGAAAACAAAGTTTATAGTCACACAATTTAACTATAGGAATGCAATGTACAGAAGTGCTGGAAAGCCCTGGATGGAGTTGGGTGTCACTGTGGTTGGGAATGGGGATTCTGGATGGGGTTAGTGGACTCTGCAGCAGACTTGGTGGCCCTGTAGGGGATGAAGTTTTTGAAGGGGTTGGAGAAACTGTGGGGGTAAGATCTCTGGAGGGGATTGGGGGTCTCTACTGGAGTCTGGGGACTTGCAGGGGAAACTCAGTGAGAAGGCTGTAGGGCCTGGGGGTGGGGGGCTCTGTGGAAGGTTGGGGAGGCAATGTGTGACACTGTTGGAGGTTGGGGGCTCTTCTTTAGGCAATGGAGTTGGGTGCCACTGTGGCTGGGGGTCTCTACTGGAGTCTGGGGACTTGCAGGGGAAACTGTGTGAGAAGGCTACAGGGCCTGGGGCGGGGGGGATGGGCTCTGTGGAAGATTGGGGAGGCAATGTGGGACACTGTTGGAGGTTGGGGGCTCCACAGTAGGCAGTGGAGTTGGATGTTACTGTGGTTGGGAATGGGGATTCTGGATGGGGTTAGTGGACTCTGCAGCAGACTTGGTGGCCCTGTAGGGGATGAAGTTTTTGAAGGGGTTGGAGAAACTGTGGGGGTGAGATCTCTGGAGGGGGTTGGGGGTCTCTACTGGAGTCTGGGGACTTGCAGGGGAAACTGTGTGAGAAGGCTACAGGGCCTGGGGCGGAGGGGGGGGGGGGTGGGCTCTGTGGAAGATTGGGGAGGCAATGTGGGACACTGTTGGAGGTTGGGGGCTCCACAGTAGGCAGTGGAGTTGGATGTTACTGTGGTTGGGAATGGGGATTCTGGATGGGGTTAGTGGACTCTGCAGCAGACTTGGTGGCCCTGTAGGGGATGAAGTTTTTGAAGGGGTTGGAGAAACTGTGGGGGTGAGATCTCTGGAGGGGGTTGGGGGTCTCTACTGGAGTCTGGGGACTTGCAGGGGAAACTGTGTGAGAAGGCTGCAGGGCCTAGGGGGGCTCTGTGGAAGGTTGGGGAGGCAATGTGGGACACTGTTGGAGGTTGGGGGCTCTGCAATAGGCAATGGAGTTGGATGTCACTGAGGTCTCTGAGGGGGCTGAGGTTCTCTACTTGCGTTTTGAGGCAGAACCTCTTCCTCAGAGTCCATCAGTAATTTGGAGGCCTACAGTCCCCCAACAGCCATCATCTAGGGAGATTGGACCATGCTGACTTTTTTGTGATGTGCCTTTATTTTTTGTTTTTTTTGTGAGTATACTACTTTTTATTCAATAAATCTCATTTTTAGAAGGTAATGCACTAGGCCCGTGCACCCTCTGCAGGGGCTGGGGGCACTGTGGAGGCATTGTTTGACACTGATGGAGGTTGGGGGCTCTGAAATAGGCTGGGGGGGGGCACTGTGGGGGCTGAGGGATACTGAGGTCCACTATGGAAGATTGGTGGCCACTATGGGAGTTGGGAGGCACAGTAGGGGCTGAGATATACTGAGGTCCACTATGGAAGATTGGGGCCCACTATGGGAGTTGGGAGGCACTATGGGGACTGAGGGATACTGAGGTCCACTATGGAAGATTGGGGGCCACTATGGGAGTTGGGAGGCACTGTGGGGGCTGAGTTATACTGAGGTCCACTATGGAAGATTGGCGGCCACTATGGGAGTTGGGAGGCACTGTGGGGGCTGAGGGATACTGAGGTCCACTATGGAAGATTGGGGGCCACTATGGGAGTTTGGAGGCACTGTGGAGGCTGAGGGATACTGAGGTCCACTATGGAAGATTGGGGGCCACTATGGGAGTTGGGAGGCACTGTGGGGGCTGAGGTATACTGAGGTCCACTATGGAAGACTGGGGGCCACTATAGGAGTGTGGGGGCTGAGGTATACTGAGGTCCACTATGGAAGATTGGGGGCCACTATGGGAGATGGGAGGCACTGTGGTGGCTGAAGTATACTGAGGTCCACTATGAAAGATTGGGGGCCACTATGGGAGTTTGGAGGCACTGTGGGGGCTGAGGTATACTGAGGTCCACTATGGAAGATTGGGGGCCACTATGGGAGTTGGGAGGCACTGTGGGGGCTGAGGTATACTGAGGTCCACTATGGAAGATTGGGGGCCACTATGGGAGTTTGGAGGCACTGTGGGGGCTGAGGGATACTGAAGTCCACTATGAAAGATTGGGGGCCACTATGGGAGTTGGGAGGCACTGTGGGGACTGAGGGATACTGAGGTCCACTATGGAAGATTGGGGGCCACTATGGGAGTTGGGAGGCACTGTGGGGGCTGAGGTATACCGAGGTCCACTATGGAAGATTGGGGGCCACTATGGGAGTTGGGAGGCACTGTGGGGGCTGAGGTATACTGAGGTCCACTATGGAAGATTGGGGGCCACTATGGGAGTTGGGAGGCACTGTGGGAGGTTTGGGGATCTGCAGCTGACTGGAGGCCCAGTAGGAGCGAGGCCGCTCTCCCAGCAGTGAGCCATGGCTTAGGTGTTGAGAACCACTGGTCTCAGGTCTTCAATGTTCTGGATGGAATGACTGTGTTTCCTTGCGGCTCTCTTGCATTTTTTTAATGTACTCAATTTCCCGATCTTTCTTTCTTTTAGATATAACACAGGACATGCTGGAAACGGTCATACCAAAAGAAGAGGGAGGCCTTGTCATGGTGGTACTGGGCAAACATCGGGGGCAGGTAAAAAAAAAAAAATTAAGAAAAATAGTCTTTCGATCCTGCCAGGGACTTCCTCTTCCTGGATATACTAAACATTCATAAAAAGGTGACAACGCTGCAAATGTACCCTTGGCAGCGTTGCCACCGCAGTCTATTGTAAGCCGTGTCTGTGGTTTATTCTGCCCCGCAGGTCGCATGATTTCATTGCCCATTCTGTGCTCTACTTTGCCGGGATCCTAGCCGCAGTGCGTCACGTCATCCTGTTGTAAGCCATCTTTCCAGCCTACCCTGCAGTCAGTGGCGATGATCGCGAGGCTCTGTAAAGGAGCCACCATCAATGAATGCAGTTACCTGCAATAGGATCAGATGCCGAATTGGGCAGATAATGGCGCTGATTGACAGCGGCCCCTCCACAGAGCCTCGTTGACCTCACCATTGACTGCAAGGCAGAGTTCTTATGCCAGGAGCCTGAGAGCTCCATTCCAGTTGGCATGGTGAAGTGACGTCACCACGACGTGACGTGCCGCAGCATAGCCCAACCCCCAAGCTGAGGTGAGAATAAACCTGAGAGGTTGTCTGTCTAGGAGAGAGCGTGACTCCAACCCCAGAGGCAGGAAACAAAACACAAAGGACTTTAGAAGGGCGGTCCCAGGCCTAGCCCACCAGGATTTGCGTTTCCTCCACTGGGCAGAAATGTCTTTTTGAATTCTAATGCAGTTTGTCCTTGGTGATCATTGGAGGAGGGGAAACGTTTTGGGGTTTCTTTCCTCCCTTTTTTTTTTTTTTTTTGCCCCAGTCTGGCTGCATGTCCAGGCCCAGGTCCTGAGCCCTCTCCGCAGTTCCATAGTCCATGGGGGCTCGGGACAGTTGCTGGCGCTGCTCTCCTGGGGACTGTGTGGCCATCCTAGCGGTTTCCACCCTATTGCAACGCGGAGCTTCCCTTTCTTTAAAGGGAGTTGATGGTCGGCGCCAGGGGCGGACTGACCATTTGGAAACTCGGGCACTGCTCGAGGGCCCGGGGTCAGTAGGGGGCCCCATGAGATGCATTAAGATAGTTATTAAAGAGGTTATTAAATACATTAACGTGTCACCCAATGTATGGTCTCCATTCAGTAGCCAAAAGAGGCATACAAAAAAGGAGGGTTGTGAAAAGAGATTCACAGAAAAAGCGGCTACATAATGAACAGAACGTGACACTAAGGAAATAATTTCCAAAAATTATGCTTTATTACACACAAATGAATATGACATATGGGCATTCGCCCTGGTTTACCATCACCTCAGTATGAGACAATACACACAGACCTAAAACCATTTAAAATGACACAAAAACCGGTCTAAATGTATGTGTAGCAGGGAAAATGGCTACATGAGTCTAGTGTCCCTGCAACACAAACACACAGGTGAACACTTCCCTAGGGAGGTGTATCCAAAAATTATGCCATGGGCATACCATAATAGAGGATATGAGGGATTAAACAGTAACCATAATGGCAAATCCCTATCAAGAAATCCAAAAAATTATGCTATAGATATATATATATCACATGTATGCAATGGAGCAAGCACAATATGCGTCAAAAAGGAGAGTAGCAGGCCTCAGGCCTGTATGAAGGAAGACATAAATGTCAAATATATTATACAATACATTCCTGTGCCGGCACAAGTGGTTGGGGCCCATTCATCTGTAATATAGATAGCTGTTTCCTAGAGCTCTTGGATGGGAATATGCCCCATTTATTTCCAGGATGGAAGAAAAGATGCACACAGCAGCACTCTGCTTAAAATGGTTTCTTCACCACTGCATGTGGACTATACACCACTTTTGGTAGGAAAAAACAAGACACATCCCAAAGACTCTTCTGCTTGTTGAAATATATATGGTATATCTTGTTTCCTATACAAAGCACCATGATGTCCCCATCCTGTAGTGAAACAAACAATATGTGGGAAGTCACTGACAGAGCTCACACTCTATAGAAGATATATAGGTCATATAGATCACAGAGGACCATATATCTAATGTCCTGCAACAATCCACTCACCACCTGTGCTATGGATAACGGGAATGAAAGAGAAGTCCTTCATAGGTACTGCCATACAGGGCCAAGGCGGCCAAGGAACCACCGCTGACATCCGCCGATATACCGCGGGTTCCAGCCCCTTCTCGGCGCTTGTGCTGCTTAGGCTTGCCTTATGGCTTGTGAAGATGGCTTCCTCCTTATGGGTCAGCGTGCGTTCCACCTAGTGCGCATGACCGGAAGTGACGTATCTGACGTATGACGTCAACGCGTTTCGCCGATGGGCGTATCTCACTCAGCTTCGTCAGGACCAATGAAACAACCGCATTTCAATTTCCTATTTATAGTGGGTTAAACCCTACCCATTTATGCAAAAAGCCAACCTGCAGTTATTCCTAATGGAAGAAAGAAAGGGCTAAATACTTAGCACAGCTGCTGGTCATTATTGAATATAATTAAAAAACAGATATCCGGAGACAACAGAGAGGGGAGAGACTTTAGCAATTTTGACGATGCATATATTGATCAAAAAATCATGAATTAAATATATTCGTCAACTAAAGCACCCATCACACTCTAACCAGAAGGTGGCGATATTAATCAGAGAAAGGTTGATCTGAACATTAGATCAACGAAAATGCCGAAAATTTGTTCCAATGTGAGGATGTCAGCGGTGGTTCCTTGGCAGCCTTGGCCCTGTATGGCAGTACCTATGAAGGATTTCTCTTTCATTCCTGTTATCCATAGCACAGGTGGTGAGTGGATTGTTGCAGGACATTAGATATTTGGTCCTCTGTGATCTATATGACCTATATATCTTCTATAGAGTGTGAGCTCTGTCAGTGACTTCCCACATATTGTTTGTTTCACTACAGGATGGGGACATCATGGTGCTTTGTATAGGAAACAAGATATACCATATATATTTCAACAGGCAGAAGAGTCTTTGGGATGTGTCTTGTTTTTTCCTACAAAAAGTGGTGTATAGTCCACATGCAGTGGTGAAGAAACCATTTCAAGCAGAGTGCTGCTGTGTGCATCTTTTCTTCCATCCTGGAAATAAATGGGGCATATTCCCATCCAAGAGCTCTAGGAAACAGCTATCTATATTACAGATGAATGGGCCCCAACCACTTGTGCCGGCACAGGAATGTATTGTACAATATATTTGACATTTATGTCTTCCTTCATACAGGCCTGAGGCCTGCTACTCTCCTTTTTGACGCATATTGTGCTTGCTCCATTGCATACATGTGATATATATATATATCTACAGCATAATTTTTTGGATTTCTTGATAGGGATTTGCCATTATGGTTACTGTTTAATCCCTTATATCCTCTATTATGGTATGCCCATGGCATAATTTTTGGATACACCTCCCTAGGGAAGTGTTCACCTGTGTGTTTGTGTTGCAGGGACACTAGACTCATGTAGCCATTTTCCCTGCTGTACACACACATTTAGACCGGTTTGTGTGTCATTTTAAATGGTTTTAGGTCTGTGTGTATTGTCTCATACTGAGGTGACGGTAAACCAGGGCGAATGCCCATATGTCATATTCATTTGTGTGTAATAAAGCATAATTTTTGGAAATTATTTCCTTAGTGTCACGTTCTGTTCATTATGTAGCCGCTTTTTCTGTGAATCTCTTTTCACAACCCTCCTTTTTTGTAGGCCCCATGAGATGCCCCTGGTACCTTTTTCATAGGCTTTTTGAGTTTGGGCAAGGACACAGGGGCCACATGATCCCCTATTGCCCGGGAGCCCCATGAGTTGTCAGTCCGCCCCTGGTCGGCGCTGGATCCTAGCAGCTCTGGTCTGTGGAGCGCAGGAGGAGGTGGGGGAGGGGCTTCCAGTCGCAACATCTGGTGCTGCATGGAGCGAAGATGTCAGGAACCCGAGGGATCCTTTGTAAATGGACATTCGTTGGCAAAGCAGAGCGATTGCTCCACATGGGATCCGGGTGCTTCTTAGCTGCCCCCCCCCCCAAAAAAAGTCATGTGATCTAGAAATTAAAAAGAAATAAAGAAAAACTTTTTTTAAAGCATTTTCTTTGTAAATGAATTTCTGGTGATTTTGCATTTCCAGGTAGGGAGCGCGCGTGCGCACCCTACCCGCATCTCCATTGGTGGCTTCAGCTGTCGATCATCAGGTCCCGGCCGGTGATTCCCCGCCTGCACCCGGCGAATATCACTGACAGGGGAGAGATCTGTATTGTTTACATACAGACCTCTCCCCTATCAGAAGGACATGCTGCTTTGTATGACTCTGCATAGCAGCATGCTTGCATGGTAAAGCACACAGTTAACCCTTTGATGGCCCCAGATGTTAACCCCTTCCTGCCCAGTGTCATTAGTACAGTGTCAGTTCTTTTTATGAGCACTGATCACTGTATTGGTGTCACTGGGGATGTCAGTGACACCAAGTCAGTTCCCCCTAGTGTCAGAATGCCCGCTGCAGTTCCGCTATAAGTCGCTGATCGCCGCCATTACTAGTATAAAAAACAAAAAAAAATCCCAGTATCTATACCGACATTTGTAAATGTCATAACTTTCATACAAACCAATTAATTTACACGTATCTGTGTTTTTTTTTTTTTTTTTTTTTTGTTTTTTTTTTAGCAAAGATACGGAGCAGAATACATTTTGGCCTAAATTTATGACGGAATTTGATTTTTTAAATTTTTTTACTGGATATGGTTAATAGCAAAAAGTCAAAAATATAGTTTTTTTTTCTCAAAATCGTCAGTCTTTTTTTTTTTTTATAGCTCAAAAAATAAAAAAAAACTGTACAGGCGATCAAATACCACCGCAAGAAAGCTCCATTGGTGGGGAAAAAAAAAAAAGGATGTAAATTTAATTTGGGTGTAGCGATGAAATTATATATTTTTTTACATTTTTTTACTAAATATGTTTTATAGCAAAAAGTCAACAATATATTTTTTTTTTCTCAAAATTGTCAGTTCTTTTTTTTTTGTTTATAGCGCAAAAAATTGCGCACAAGCGATCAAATACCACTGAAAAAAATGCTTCATTTGTGGGGGAAAAAAAGGACATAATTTCATTTGGGTGCAGCGTTGCACGACTGCGCAATTGTCCGTTAAAGTAACGCATCGCCGTATCGCAAAAAAAATGGCCTGTTCAGGAAGGCGGGGGTAAACCCTCTGGAGGGGGAGGGGTTAATAAGTAAACAAGTGTGAGCTCTGTGGACCGGCAGTGACACCCTGCTCTCTTCCAGGTGGGGAGAATCCTGCACAGGGAGCGGCAGAAGAGCAGAGCTCTGGTACAGTTACAGGGGGACCATGATGGAGCGGCTACCCTCAGCTATGATGTCATCTGTCACTACACCGGAGAATACGAGGATTGACCCGCGGAGCACGCAACTTTTTTATGTTCACGTTTCATATCAAATTTTTTTTGTGGTTAATTTCTGTAAATAAACAATCTGTAAAAAGTCTTCTGCAGTTTTTTATTGTTTTTTAATGGCGATTCCGATTCAAGTTAACCCTTTTGGTACAGACCCCCCAGCCTAACCCTTCTTTACAGACCACCCCCTCCAGTCTAACCCCTCATTACAGACCACCGCCTCCAGCCTAACCCCTCATTACAGACCACCGCCTCCAGCCTAACCCTTCTTTACAGACCACCCCCTCCAGTCTAACCCCTCAGTACAGACCACCGCCTCCAGCCTAACCCCTCATTACAGACCACCGCCTCCAGCCTAACCCCTCATTACAGACCACCCCCTCCAGCCTAACCCCTCAGTACAGACCACCGCCTCCAGTCTGACCCCTCAGTACAGACCACCGCCTCCAGCCTGACCCCTCATTACAGACCACCGCCTCCAGCCTAACCCCTCAGTACAGACCACCGCCTCCAGCCTAACCCCTCATTACAGACCACCCGCCTCCAGCCTGACCCCTCATTACAGACCTCCGCCTCCAGCCTAACCCCTCATTACAGACCACCCCCTCCAGCCTAACCCCTCAGTACAGACCACCGCCTCCAGTCTGACCCCTCAGTACAGACCACCGCCTCCAGCCTAATCCATCAGTACAGACCAACGCCTCCAGCCTAATCCATCAGTACAGACCACCGCCACCAGCCTAACCCCTCATTACAGACCACCGCCTCCAGCCTAACCCCTCATTACAGACCACCGCCTCCAGCCTAACCCCTCATTACAGACCACCGCCTCCAGCCTGACCCCTCATTACAGACCACCGCCTCCAGCCTGACCCCTCATTACAGACCACCGCCTCCAGCCTGACCCCTCATTACAGACCACCGCCTCCAGCCTGACCCCTCATTACAGACCACCGCCTCCAGCCTGACCCCTCATTACAGACCACCGCCTCCAGCCTGACCCCTCATTACAGACCACCGCCTCCAGCCTGACCCCTCAGTACAGACCACCGCCTCCAGCCTGACCCCTCAGTACAGACCACCGCCTCCAGCCTGACCCCTCAGTACAGACCACCGCCTCCAGCCTGACCCCTCAGTACAGACCACCGCCTCCAGCCTGACCCCTCAGTACAGACCACCGCCTCCAGCCTGACCCCTCAGTACAGACCACCGCCTCCAGCCTGACCCCCCAGTACAGACCACCCCCTCCAGCCTGACCCCTCATTACAGACCACCGCCTCCAGCCTATCCCCTCATTACAGACCACCGCCTCCAGCCTAACCCCTCATTACAGACCACCCCCTCCAGCCTAACCCCCCAGTACAGACCACCGCCTCCAGCCTAACCCCCCAGTACAGACCACCGCCTCCAGCCTAACCCCTCATTACAGACCACCGCCTCCAGCCTAACCCCTCATTACAGACCACCGCCTCCAGCCTAACCCCTCATTACAGACCACCGCCTCCAGCCTAACCCCTCAGTCCAACCCCTTAGTAAAGAGTCCCCAATCAGGGATTCCTTCACTTTGGATAGATTTCCTCTCACTTCCTGTTTTGGTTCCTGAGACAGGAAGTAAATGGAAATCTCCCCAATGGGGACACAGATGGGAAAATATCCATGACAGGGATTGTAACCCTCTCCGAGCCAAAATGAAATCCATAAGGTCTACTTTCAGGACTTTAGAGATGATCAGCTTCTAATGTTCTGCCGCCATTGTGTACATAACAGCCAGGTGACCAGCATTTCTGGGGGGATGGTCAGCATAACAGCCAGGTGTACATAACAGCCAGGTGACCAGCATTTCTGGGGGGGATGGTCAGCATAACAGCCAGGTGACCAGCATTTCTGGGGGGGTGGTCAGCATAACAGCCAGGTGACCAGCATTTCTGGGGGGGGTGGTCAGCAATACCAGCCCCTTGGTGCTCTCTGGGCGAAGAGATGGCAATCGCCCTTAACAAAGATGGCAGCGGTGGAGCGTAAAGTGCCGAAGTAGCTTCCGGTCCATGTATTTCCGGTCCCGTGACCGAGCATGTAAACAAGGAAGTGGAACGAAAACAACAGAGGCGGCTGTGAGTGGAGATCCGGGTGCGGGGATGGGGGGCTGTGTGCGGATCGGGGGGCTCTGATGTTAGCGTGATGTCATTTGTTTCTTCTTTTTACAGCCGGAGAGATCCAATCATGGCTCAGCAACGAGGAGTGAATGGTCTCCGCTTCAACCAGGACCAGAGTGAGTGGGGGAGGGGCAGAGGAACTACATGTCCCAGCATTACCACATAGCAAAGCCGGGCTTAGGATAGGAAAGGAGGAGGGGGGGCAGTGTAGTGTCCCTCATTACATTGGGGGGGGGTCAGTGTAGGGCTCCTCATGACATTGGGATCAGTGTAGGGCCCCTCATTACATTGGGGTCAGTGTAGGGCCTCTCATTACAATGGGGGTCAGTGTAGGGCCCCTCATGACATTGGGGTTAGTGTAGGGGCCCCTCCTTACATTGGGGACAGTGTAGGGGCCCCTCCTTACATTGGGGGTCAGTGTAGGGCCCCTTGTACATTGTGGTCAGTGTAGGCCCTTTCGTTACATTGCGGTCAGTGGAAGCCCCCTCGTTACATTGGGGGTCATTGTAGGGCCCCTCGTTACATTGCGGTCAGTGTAGGCCTTTTCGTTACATTGCGGTCAGTGGAAGCCCCCTCGTTACATTGGGCGGTCAGTGTAGGGTCCCCTATTTACATTGGTGGACAGTGATGGGCCCCTCATTACATTGTGGTCAGTGTAGGGCCCCTCATCACATTGGTGGTCAGTGTAGGGCCCCTCCTTACATTGGGGACAGTGTAGGGGCCCCTCCTTACATTGGGGGTCATTGTAGGGCCCCTTGTACATTGTGGTCAGTGTAGGCCCTTTCGTTACATTGCGGTCAGTGGAAGCCCCCTCGTTACATTGGGGGTCAGTGTAGGGCCCCTCGTTACATTGGGCGGTCAGTGTAGGCCTTTTCGTTACATTGGGGGTCAGTGGAGGCCCCCTCGTTACATTGGGCGGTCAGTGTAGGGTCCCCTATTTACATTGGTGGACAGTGATGGGCCCCTCATTACATTGTGGTCAGTGTAGGGCCCCTCATCACATTGGTGGTCAGTGTAGGGCCCCTCATTACATTGGGGTCAGTGTAGGCCCCCCCCCCCGATTACACTGTTGGTCAGTGAATTGTCCATTTTATTAACAGTTGGTGTAATGCTCCCCAAGTTATGTTGCTGATCATCATAGCGCCCCCCCCCCCCCCCCTACATTGGTGGTCGGTCCATAACATTGGTAGTCAGTGTAGGGCCGTGATTGGATTATCTGGCAAAATCCATCTTGGCCTGTATGTGTTCTCCTCAGTAGGTTTGGTCTGGATGCATTCACAAGTTCTTGGAGGCTCCTGCAAACCTATATGCAGTATGTGTATATACACCGATCAGCCGTATCTCTATGACCACCCACCTAATACAGAGTAGCTCCCCCTTTTGCTACCAAAGCAGCCCCGACCCATCGCGGCATGGACCTCACTACACCTCTGAAGGTACGCTGTGGTATCGGCACCAAGCCGTCAGCAGCAGATCCTTTAAGTCCTGTAAGTTGGGAGGTGGCGCCTTCCTGGATCAGACTTGTTTTTTCCAGCACATTCCGCAGATGATCATTTGGATTGAGATCTGGAAAAGGTGGAGGTCAAGTCAACACTTCAAACTCGTCATGTTCCTCAAACCATTCCTGAATTCATCTGACCAGGCCACATTCTTCCATTTCTCTGTGGTCCAGTTCTGAGGCTCACGTACCCATTGAAGGCACTTATGGCTTTGGACACGGCTCAGCATGGGCCCTCTGATTGGTCTGCGGCTACACAGCCCCATACACAACAAACTGTGATGCTCCATGTGTTCTGACACCTTTCTATCAGAACCAGCATTCACTTTTTCACCGATTTGAGTTCCAGTGGCTCTTCCATTGGATTGGACTACACAGGCCAGACCAGACATCGGTGAGCCTTGGCTGCCCATGATCCTGTCACTGGTTGGCCAGTTCTCCTTCTTTGGACCACATTTGGTCGGTCCTGACAACTGCAGACCGGGAACATCCCATAAGAGCTGCAGGTTTGGCGATACTCTGACCCAGTCGTCTAGGCATTACAATTTGGCCCTTGTCAAAGTCCCTCAAATCCTTACAGTTGTCTATTTGTTTTCTGCTTTCAGCACATCAACTTCAGGGACAACATGTTCACTTGCTGCCTAATATATACCAACCACTATCAGATGGAAATCAGTGTTATTCACCTTACCTATCAGTGGTCAGAATGTGTGTATATATATATATGTGTGTGTGTGTGTGTATATGTGTGTGTGTGTGTATGTATGTATGTATATATATATATATACACAGCATGTAGTGTATGTTTCCGGACTGAACCATAAGTCCTGGATTTGGCAAACATTCAATAAAGTATTTTATTACAATTCATGGAATCATTCCACCACTCATAGACAGTCAGCACAGATATCAGCGGAGGGAAAATCACACAGATATTCATGTCTGTGATGCAGATCGCTGTGTGTGTTCCAGGTTGCTTCTGCTGTGCGATGGAGACTGGCGTGAGAATCTTCAACATCGAGCCTCTGATGGAGAAAGGACACCTCGGTGAGGAATACAGTTCCAGAAGCTGACCCAGGATCGTCTTCCCATCACTGACCATTGTGTTCTCTACCAGATCCTCCTATCCCGTCAATGACCATTGACTTCACCCTCAGAGCCTCCCATCCCATCACTGACCATTGTCTTCTCTCCCAGAACCTCCCATCCCGTCACTGACCATTGTCTTCTCTCCCAGAACCTCCCATCCCGTCACTGACCATTGTTTTCTCTTTCAGAACCTCCCATCCCGTCACTCACCATTGTCTTCTCTCCCAGAACCTCCCATCCAGTCACTGACCATTGTCTTCTCTCCCAGAACCTCCCATCCAGTCACTGACCATTGTCTTCTCTCCCAGAACCTCCCATCCCGTCACTGACCATCGTCTTCTCTCCCAGAACCTCCCATCCCGTCACTCACCATTGTCTTCTCTCCTAGAACCTCCCATCCCGTCACTCACCATTGTCTTCTCTCCCAGAACCTCCCATCCTGTCACTGACCATTGTCTTCTCTCCTAGAACCTCCCATCCCGTCACTGACCATTGTCTTCTCTCCCAGAACCTCCCATCCCATCACTGACCATTGTCTTCTCTCCCAGAACCTCCCATCACTCACTATGGTCTTCTTTCACAGAACCTCCTATCACTCACCATTGTCTTCTCTCCTAGAACCTCCCATCCCGTCCTTGTCTTCTCTCCCAGAACCTCCCATCCCGTCACTGACCATTGTCTTCTCTCCTAGAACCTCCCATCCCGTCCTTGTCTTCTCTCCCAGAACCTCCCATCCCATCACTGACCATTGTCTTCTCTCCCAGAACCTCCCATCCCGTCACTGACCATTGTCTTCTCTCCCAGAACCTCCCATCCCGTCACTGACCATTGTCTTCTCTCCCAGAACCTCCCATCCCATCACTGACCATTGTCTTCTCTTTCAGAACCTCCCATCCCATCACTGACCATTGTCTTCTCTCCCAGAACCTCCCATCCCATCACTGACCATTGTCTTCTCTCCCAGAACCTCCCATCCCGTCACTGACCATTGTCTTCTCTCCCAGAACCTCCCATCCCATCACTCACTATGGTCTTCTTTCACAGAACCTCCTGTCACTGACCAATGTCTTCTCTCTCAGACCAGGAGCAGGTGGGGAGTGTCGGCCAGGTGGAAATGTTGCACAGATGTAACTTGCTGGCACTGGTGGGGGGCGGCAGCAATCCCAAATTCTCCGATATATCTGGTACATTGTTTCATCTGTCACTGTGTGTTGTTTTTTTTTTTTTTTTTTCTCATTGTAACATCTTTCACGATATACGATGTTGATGATGAATCTGGGATTTATCTGTCTCTGTATTGTAGTGCTGATCTGGGACGATTCACGGGATGGAAAAGATAAGCTGGTCCTGGAATTTACATTCACCAAACCGGTGCTGAGCGTCCGACTGAGATCTGACAAGTGAGTCCCACCATTCCTTCTTCAGACCTTCAAATAACCCCTTCAGTGCCATTCTCTAATTCCCCCTTCATGTTCAGAGCATTCTTCAGTTGTCAGTGCCGTGATACTTTGGGTACAGTGTTGCATGACCGGGTAATTGTCATACCTGGTCATGCAACACCGTACCCAAATGAATTACATATTAATTGTGTGAGGTGGATAACAGAAAATCGGTTTCCCTTACCTCCTTTATTAATCTCTTGCCTCCCACATAACACATATGTGCAGCAGCAACGACGGTTGATTATTGTGATACTAAAAGTAAAAATGTTTCTGTTATTAAAAGAAAATGTTATACTTACCTCCCCTGTAATGGTTTTGCACAGAGCAGCCCCGACCAGGGGCGGACTGACCATTTGGAAACTCGGGCACTGCCCGAGGGCTCGGGGTCAGTAGGGAGCCCCCATGAGATGCCCCTGGTACCTTTTTCATAGGCTTTTTTGAGCTTGGGAAAGGACACAGGGGCCCCATGATCCCCTATTGCTCGGGGGCCCCATGAGTTGTCAGTCCGCCCCTGGCCCCGACCCTTCTCTTCTTGGGTGCTGCTCTGGCGCTCTTTGCTCTTCCCCCTGCTGAGTGCCCCATAGCAAGCCGCTTGCTATGGGAGCACTCGCGCATGCTCACTACTGAGCTGTGGACACAGTGCGCGGCTCATCTCCGTCCTCACTGGCTGTGATTGACAGCAGCGAGAGCCAATGGCTCCCACTGCTGTCTCTGAGCCAATGGGGAGGGAGGTAGCAGAGAGTCTGCTCTCATGCATATCGCTGGATCAAGATGGAGCTCAGGTAACTATTGGGGGGGGGGGGGGAGCTGCACACAGAATCCATGAAGGTAAAAATACTTTCAGCCTTTAGAACCACTTTAAGGCCCAGACTCTACACATCCATGGGCAGAGGCTTCAGTGACTGAGCTTTCAAAGACAGCTCCTGGTCTTTATTATTTTTTTTTTTATTTCAGGTACTTATTTGGCGCCATCAGTTTTACGCAGCGCTTTACATATATATTGCACATTCACATCAGTCCCTGACCCTCAAAGGGTGCACAATCTAAGGTCCCTAATTTACATTCATTCATACATATACTAGGGTCAATTTAGACAGGATCCAATTAACCTACCAGCATGTCTTTGGAGGGCGGGAGGAAACCGGAGTACCCGGATGAAACCCACGCAGGCACAGGGAGAATATGCAAACTCCAGGCAGGAGGTGCCATGGCTGGGATTCGAACCAATGACCCTTGTACTGCCAGGCGGAAGTGCTAGCCATTTAGCCACTGTGGTCTCTAGTAATGATCAGGATTCCAGAGGACGGACTCCCATTCATGTGACCACTGTGACAGCCAATCATAATGCTCGCATGATCAGGCAGCCCCCCCCCCCCCCTTTCCTGGGTGTAATAGCCCAGTTAAAGGGATGCCAGGGCTGAGCATAAAGGGGTTATACATATAAAGGAAAAATGCCAGGACAGTATGAACACGCCAAAATGACCCTTTTTTGGGAAAATAGGCACCCCCAAGGTGGTCTCATTAGTTTTTCGAAAGTGAAGAAACATGTTGGTATTGAGAGGGTAATGGTGCACGAGATAGAACTCATTACTGTACGCAGAGGGGGGTTAATGTACAGGTCACATGAAGTGGGAGGATGGAGATGAAGGGGTTGATGTGCCGGATGAGGGAGGTGTGGGGTTAACATACAGCTCAGATACCGAGTCAGAATGGAAATGAGATGTACATGGGGGGGGGTTCCCACAATCAGAACCCCTCACCAGGAATCTACTGCTGCTGCTGCCTGTGATATGAAACTAATGAATCATTCTTTCTATTATTAGTTCCTCCTTTAACCACCTCCTGTCCGGCCGTTGTATATAAACGGCCGGACGGTGGCAGTGCAGGGGCGGGTGGCCGTTTATAAATGGCCTCCCCGCACCCTGCTTGTGCGCACTCCCTGGGAGCGCGCAGCACCGCGATCCGGTGCCCACTGTGTCCTCTGGACACAGTGGAACATCGATCATCGGAGAGGTCCCGATCATGTGATCGCTGATTGGCCAATCAGTGATCACATGCAAAGTAGTAAGCAAGATGTAACTTGTGACATCATTGCTTACTACGTGTGAAATTTGTGAATGATCACAGAGGTCACATGGTACAGGACTATTCACAACAGCCTTGTACCATGTGACAAGCAGTGACCAATCACAGCTCACTCAGTAGTTCTCAATGGCTGCAAGAATACAGCCAGAGAGGAGAAATTATTGCTTTTACATCCTTTATGGGTGTAAAAGCAATCAGTGTAAAAAAAAAAAAAAATCTTCATCACCCCCCCACCATGGTGACTGTACTGCTAGGGTGACAGTATGTAAAAATAAATAAATAAAAAATATAACGGAATAAATTTTGGCCAAGATTTATGATGAAATATTATTTATTTGCAAAATTTAATAAGAAAAACACTTTTTTTCAAAATTTTTGGACTTTTTAATTTACATAGCAAAAAAAATAAAAATCCCAGTGGTGAATAAATACCACCAAAATAAAGTTTTATCTCTCTCAAAAAAATGCTAAAAAATTCATATGGGTACAGTGTTGCATGACCGCGCAATTGTCATTCAACGTGTGATAGCGCTGAAAGCTGAAAATTGGCCTGGGCTGGAAGGGGGGAAAGTGTCCGGACTGGAAGGGGGGGAAAGTGTCCGGACTGGAAGGGGGGGAAAGTGTCCGGACTGGAAGGGGGGGAAAGTGTCCGGACTGGAAGGGGGGGAAAGTGTCCGGACTGGAAGGGGGGGGAAAGTGTCCGGACTGGAAGGGGGGGAAAGTGTCCGGACTGGAAGGGGGGGAAAGTGTCCGGACTGGAAGGGGGTAAAAGTGTCCGGACTGGAAGGGGGTGAAAGTGTCCGGACTGGAAGGGGTGAAAGTGTCCGGACTGGAAGGGGGTAAAAGTGTCCGGACTGGAAGGGGGTAAAAGTGTCCGGACTGGAAGGGGGTGAAAAGTGTCCGGACTGGAAGGGGTAAAAGTGTCCGGACTGGAAGGGGGTAAAAGTGTCCGGACTGGAAGGGGGTAAAAGTGTCCGGACTGGAAGGGGGTAAAAGTGTCCGACTGGAAGGGGGTGAATGTGTCCGGACTGGAAAGGGGTGAAAGCGTCCGGACTGGAAGGGGGTGAAAGCGTCCGGACTGGAAGGGGGTGAATGCGTCCGGACAGGAAGGGGGTGAATGCGTCCGGACAGGAAGGGGGGTGAATGTGTCCGGACTGGAAGGGGGTGAAAGCGTCCGGACTGGAAGGGGGTGAAAGCGTCCGGACTGGAAGTGGTTATAAGGGGTGGGCTCTCCAATGTAAACAATAGCACTGATCATTGCAGTGATCACAAGGTACAGAGCCACTGAGATCAGCTGTATACACAGAGGGAATTTATCAGTACTGGGGCAGCTGTGCAAGAAAACCAATCGGCTTCTTTCTTTGCTTTTCAAAGCTTAACGGAAGAAGCTGATTGGTTGCCATGCAGAACAGGTCTGGATTCTGTCTCTCGATAAATTCCCCCCACCGTGTCTAAAGGACAAATCCATCTGCGGTAACAACATCCCTGTACCAGTTGTCAGAATGGAGGTTGGATTGTCATCCCTGCCATGTTTATAAAGAGGAGAGAGCAGACTGACGGAGAGATGAGCCCGACATTGTGCTTCTTCTCCCGTCACAGCCTGGCAGTGGGTCCAGGATGACCCGGGCTCAGAAGAAATGGGCTGAATGATTCTGGCTACCAGTCTGAGGGCATCTAGTGGCTGAAAACAAGTACTGCGGGGAAATCTCTGAATGTGTTATCTTTTTTTTGCAGAATTGTGATTGTAGTGAAGAATCGAATTTACGTCTATTCGTTCCCAGACAACCCATCCAAGCTGTTTGAGTTTGATACCAGAGACAACCCCAAAGGTAAAAGCTTCAAACCCCGACTGTACGTATCACTTGTTCTGTGAGGAGCCTGCTCTGCTGTACCGATTGGTGTGTTTGTGTACCCCGCAGGTCTGTGTGACCTGTGCCCCAGCATGGAGAAGCAGTTGCTGCTCTTTCCGGGTCACAAGTGTGGCAGCTTGCAGCTAGTGGTAAGTTATAAATTCCTGTCCTCAGCACCTGGGATTGTACAGTGCACCCCCCCCCCCCCCAGCATTGCTTAGTACCTATTAGACAATTGTCAGTCGCTGTCCTGCTATTTCCAAACACATTCCTGACTTCCCTAAAACGTGCATGCTCTTCCCCTGCTTGCCACTGGGTGCTGCAGACATTAGCTGTGCAATCTGCTGATCATTCGCTTAGAGTGTAATCCAGCAAATGATCAACAGATTGCACAGTTAAAATCTGCAGCATCCATCAGCCAGCAGGGAGGAGCATGCACGTGTAATGGGATGCTGGGAATGTGTTCTTTTATATAATGTTTTAAAAGCAGGTCCATGGCACGGTGCTGTTGCGGGACCTGCCAGCCTCTCCCACCAAACTCGAACTTCCTACAAAGCAAAGACCAGCAGATCGACCCAGTGATGATATTACTGGGCTTCAAAAGAGGTATTTCTTGAAAACGAAAAGCTGACAAAGGTCGGTGATTGTCTCTTTTCATACAGGATCTGTGCAATGCCAAGCCCAGCAGTTCGTCGGCCCCGTTCACGATCAATGCCCATCAGAGCGAACTGGGCTGCCTGGCCGTCAACCAGCAGGGCACTCTTGTGGCGTCCGCCTCACGGAAAGGCACTTTAATCCGGCTGTTTGACACTCAGACGCGGGATCAGCTGGTGGAATTAAGACGCGGCACAGACCCGGCAACATTATACTGGTAAGTGTTGTGAATGTAGACCCGGGGTCTCCTCACCTCCTAAGCAAAGGGCCCCTTTACTGTCCTTCAGGCTTTAGAGGGGGCCAGTGGTAGTAGAAAATGATAAAACCATCATTGGCTTTAATGGGTGGACGAGGGCCCCATTGTAGGTATCAATGGGAAGAATAGTGCCCCGTCATTGGTGTCAGTGGGAGGAATAGTGCCCCATCATTGGTGTCAATGGGAAGAATAGTGCCATTGATGGTGTCAGTGGAAGGAATAGTGCCCCATCATTGGTGTCAGTGGGAGGAATGGTGCCCCATCATTGGTGTCAGTGGGAGGAATGGTGCCCCGTCATTGGTGTCAGTGGGAGGAATAGTGCCCCGTCATTGGTGTCGGTGGGAGGAATAGTGCCCCGTCATTGGTGTCAGTGGGAGGAATAGTGCCCCGTCATTGGTGTCAGTGGGAGGAATAGTGCCCCGTCATTGGTGTCAGTGGGAGGAATAGTGCCCCGTCATTGGTGTCAGTGGGAGGAATAGTGCCCCGTCATTGGTGTCAGTGGGAGGAATAGTGTCCCGTCATTGGTGTCAGTGGGAGGAATAGTGTTTCATCATTGGTGTCAGTGGGAGGAATAGTGCCCCATCATTGGTCTCAGTGGGAGGAATAGTGCCCCATCATTGGTATCAGTGGGAGGAATAGTGCCCCATCATTGGTGTCAGTGGGAGGAATAGTGCCCCATCATTGGTGTCAGTGGGAGGAATGGTGCCCCATCATTGGTGTCAGTGGGAGGAATGGTGCCCCATCATTGGTGTCAGTGGGAGGAATGGTGCCCCATCATTGGTGTCAGTGGGAGGAATGGTGCCCCATCATTGGTGTCAGTGGGAGGAATGGTGCCCCATCATTGGTGTCAGTGGGAGGAATGGTGCCCCATCATTGGTGTCAGTGGGAGGAATGGTGCCCCATCATTGGTGTCAGTGGGAGGAATGGTGCCCCATCATTGGTGTCAGTGGGAGGAATGGTGCCCCATCATTGGTGTCAGTGGGAGGAATGGTGCCCCATCATTGGTGTCAGTGGGAGGAATGGTGCCCCATCATTGGTGTCAGTGGGAGGAATGGTGTCCCATCATTGGTGTCAGTGGGAGGAATAGTGCCCCATCATTGGTGTCAGTGGGAGGAATAGTGCCCCATCATTGGTGTCACTGGAAGGAATGCAGCCCTTGTAATGCATATGTGTGGCAGCAAAGACAGTGCAGTTTCAATGGCCACACACTTCCCACATACTCATCCATAGTGCACTTCTAGTACAGTGACTGAGGCCTCAAAGACAGCTCTCGGGCTCTGTCAATGACTGTGAGCTGGCAGTGATCATGTGATCACTGTGGCAGCCAATCACAGTGCTCCTGTGATTGACCGCTCCTTCCTAAGCCCCCACCCCTACCCCCGGGGTGTGAAGACCCTGTTAAAGGGATGCTGGGGGCTGTGCATAGGAGAGGTTAAAGCCCGTCTCTGGACAAGATTACCCATAATTCACTAAAAGTATCGGATTGGTTATTGATTGTACAGAAATTGGTTGGTCTGCTCTGACAAATGTCTCATGAATTGCTCTTCAAGGGATCTCCATTTTATTTTTTCCTTTTCAGTATCAATTTCAGCCACGACAGCTCCTTCCTATGCAGTTCCAGTGATAAAGGAACCGTTCATATCTTCGCTCTGAAGGACACCAAGCTGAACCGGCGATCTGCGTACGTACCATGTGACCGCGGCTGTATGCAAATATCCGAAGCTTCTCTGCCCTCTGTCTGTACTCTTGTTAGAGAGATTACCGTTTCATTCAGTAACAACGATTGCAGATATCAATGAAATACATCCGTATTCGCAATCAAAAAAATATCCTGATCACTTGCCCAGATTAGTTCAGTGTTACTATGGTAACGTTGTATTACTTTGGTCACAGTGTGCTGAAAAATAAAATAGTAAAAAAAAGAAAAAATGTAATAAAAAATAATAAACATTTGAAAAAAAAATATTAATTCAATTATTATTTTCACCAAAGGTAGCAGAATACATTTTGACCTAAATTTATGAAGAAATGTTATTTATTTGCAAAATTTTATAACAGAAACGAAGAAAAGCATGTTTTTTTTTTTTTTTTTTTTTGTTTCAAAAGTTTCAGGTGTTTTTTTGTTTTATTTAGCAAAAAATAAAAAAAAACTCAGTGGTGATTAAATACCACCAAAAGAAAGCTCTATCTGTGTGAAAAAAAAGGATAAAAATGTCATATGGGTCCAGTGTTGCATGACCGTGCAATTGTCATTCAAAGTGCGACAGCGCTGAAAATTGGCCTGGGCAGGAAGGGGGGTGAAAGCGTCCGGACTGGAAGAGGGTGAAAGCGTCCGGACCGGAAGGGGGGGAAAGCGTCCAGACCGGAAGGGGGGGAAAGCTTCCGGACCGGAAGGGGGGGGAAAGCGTCCGGACCGGAAGGGGGGGAAAGCGTCCGGACCGGAAGGGGGGGAAAGCGTCCGGACCGGAAGGGGGGGAAAGCGCCGGGACCGGAAGGGGGGGAAAGCGTCGGGACCGGAAGGGGGGGAAAGCGTCGGGACCGGAAGGGGGGGAAAGCGCCGGGACCGGAAGGGGGGGAAAGCGCCGGGACCGGAAGGGGGGGGGAAGCGCCGGGACCGGAAGGGGGGGGGAAGCGTCGGGACCGGAAGGGGGGGGAAGCGTCCGGACCGGAAGGGGCTGAAAGCGTCCGGACCGGAAGGGGGTGAAAGCGTCGGGACCGGAAGGGGGGGGGAGCGTCGGGACCGGAAGGGGGTGAAAGCGTCGGGACCGGAAGGGGGGGGAAGCGTCCGGACCGGAAGGGGCTGAAAGCGTCCGGACCGGAAGGGGGTGAAAGCGTCGGGACCGGAAGGGGGGGGGAGCGCCGGGACCGGAAGGGGGGGGAAGCGCCGGGACCAGAAGGGGGGGGGAAGCGTCCGGACCGGAAGGGGGTGAAAGCGTCGGGACCGGAAGGGGGGGAAAGCGCCGGGACCGGAAGGGGGGGAAAGCGTCCGGACCGGAAGGGGGTGAAAGCGTCCGGACCGGAAGGGGGTGAAAGCGTCCGGACCGGAAGGGGGGGGAAGCGTCCGGACCGGAAGGGGGTGAAAGCGTCCGGACCGGAAGGGGGGGTGAAAGCGTCCGGACCGGAAGGGGGTGAAAGCGTCGAGACCGGAAGGGGGGGAAGTGTCCGGAATGGAAGGGGGTGAAAGTGTCCGGACCGGAAGGGGGGAAAGCGTCGGGACCGGAAGGGGGGGAAAGCGTCGGGACCGGAAGGGGGGGGGAAGCGTCCGGACCGGAAGGGGGGGAAAGCTTCCGGACCGGAAGGGGGGGAAAGCGTCCGGACCGGAAGGGGGGGAAAGCGTCCGGACCGGAAGGGGGGGAAAGCGTCCGGACCGGAAGGGGGGGAAAGCGCCGGGACCGGAAGGGGGGGAAAGCGTCGGGACCGGAAGGGGGGGAAAGCGTCGGGACCGGAAGGGGGGGAAAGCGCCGGGACCGGAAGGGGGGGAAAGCGCCGGGACCGGAAGGGGGGGGGAAGCGCCGGGACCGGAAGGGGGGGGGAAGCGTCGGGACCGGAAGGGGGGGGGAAGCGTCCGGACCGGAAGGGGCTGAAAGCGTCCGGACCGGAAGGGGGTGAAAGCGTCCGGACCGGAAGGGGGGGGAAGCGTCCGGACCGGAAGGGGCTGAAAGCGTCCGGACCGGAAGGGGGTGAAAGCGTCGGGACCGGAAGGGGGGGGGAGCGCCGGGACCGGAAGGGGGGGGAAGCGCCGGGACCAGAAGGGGGGGGGAAGCGTCCGGACCGGAAGGGGGTGAAAGCGTCGGGACCGGAAGGGGGGGAAAGCGCCGGGACCGGAAGGGGGGGAAAGCGTCCGGACCGGAAGGGGGTGAAAGCGTCCGGACCGGAAGGGGGTGAAAGCGTCCGGACCGGAAGGGGGGGGAAGCGTCCGGACCGGAAGGGGGTGAAAGCGTCCGGACCGGAAGGGGGTGAAAGCGTCCGGACCGGAAGGGGGTGAAAGCGTCGAGACCGGAAGGGGGGGAAGTGTCCGGAATGGAAGGGGGTGAAAGTGTCCGGACCGGAAGGGGGGAAAGCGTCGGGACCGGAAGGGGGGGAAAGCGTCGGGACCGGAAGGGGGGGGAAGCGTCGGGACCGGAAGGGGGGGGAAGCGTCCGGACCGGAAGGGGGGGGAAGCGTCCGGACCGGAAGGGGGGGGAAGCGTCCGGACCGGAAGGGGGTGAAAGCGTCGGGACCGGAAGGGGGGGAAAGCGCCGGGACCGGAAGGGGGGGAAAGCGCCGGGACCGGAAGGGGGGGAAAGCGCCGGGACCGGAAGGGGGGGGGAAGCGCCGGGACCGGAAGGGGGTGAAAGCGTCGGGACCGGAAGGGGGGGGAAGCGTCCGGACCGGAAGGGGCTGAAAGCGTCCGGACCGGAAGGGGGTGAAAGCGTCGGGACCGGAAGGGGGGGGAAGCATCGGGACCGGAAGGGGGTGAAAGCGTCGGGACCGGAAGGGGGGGGAAGCGTCCGGACTGGAAGGGGCTGAAAGCGTCCGGACCGGAAGGGGGTGAAAGCGTCGGGACCGGAAGGGGGGGGAAGCGCCGGGACCGGAAGGGGGGGGAAGCGCCGGGACCGGAAGGGGGGGGGAAGCGTCCGGACCGGAAGGGGGTGAAAGCGTCGGGACCGGAAGGGGGGGAAAGCGCCGGGACCGGAAGGGGGGGAAAGCGCCGGGACCGGAAGGGGGGGAAAGCGTCCGGACCGGAAGGGGGTGAAAGCGTCCGGACCGGAAGGGGGGGAAAGCGTCGGGACCGGAAGGGGGGGAAAGCGTCGGGACTTGAAGTGGTTACAGAGCAGATCACATGACATCCGTATACTTACGTGCTCCTGACTGCCTGCAGCACCAGACCCGGCCCATAGCCATCCAGACCCGGTCCATAGCCATCTGTGAACGGAGCCTCATTGTGGACCACTTGACTACACACATAGAACTCAGATCTAGAACCAGAATGTTCTTTAATATGTTTACTCATCAGATGTTTTTTCTTTTTCCGTCAGCTTGGCACGCGTGGGGAAGGTGGGTCCTATGATCGGCCAGTATGTGGATTCACAGTGGAGTTTGGCCAGTTTCACGGTACCAGCAGAGTCCGCCTGCATCTGCGCCTTCGGGAAGAACACCTCCAAAAATGTCAACTCCGTGATCGGTGAGGGAAGCCCATCTCTTCTGTAGTCTTACTGATTATACAGGACGGCGGTGATGTGAAAAATAATTACAAAGATCAGCCAATCAGGAATGACTTGAAACCTTTTGGCTGACAGGTCTGTTCGGGGGGTTTTACACAGCCACCTGGAGTGTGTATATCTGATAAAGCAGGCTGACGCAGGTCACGTGACCAGCCCTGGATTGCTTTCACACAACCTGGTAACGGGCGCCCTTACTCATGTATCCCCGGCTCCGCTTGTCCATCTGCGGGCCCAGGACCGACATAGCATGTCCACTCTCCTCCCCTCCTTGTTGCTGACCCGGAAGAGACGTGTAAAACGTCACTTCCAGGTCCCCCTGTCAATTTGGAGGATAATGCAACGCGAACTGCACTGCATTACATTCAGTGAACCACAGGAAAGATTCAGGCCCTTTTAGACTCATTAAAGAGAACCTGTCACAAAAAAAAAAAATCACATAGGGGACTTTTTGTGGTCCATAGTCTGTTTTTTTTTTTTTTTTTTAATCATATTTTGTATTTTTTTTATTTCCATTAACAAGTATGGATCTATGTTTATCCCAAGCATTTTTTACACTACTTACTTCTTCCACCGGCACTCCTTCCCCTTGACCAGTGCCCCTAATAGCAAGCCGCTTGTCTTGCTGTGGGGGCACTGATGTGTGCTTGCTCCCGACTTCCCATTCTTTGCATCAATAAGACACCTAAGAGTCCTGGAGGGTTAGGGACTGTATATATGTATGTGTGTGTGTATGTATATATATATTTATATTTGTGTGTTTGTATGTGAATGTATTTAATATATATATATATATTAATTACCGTATGTTTCGCTCCATAAGACGCACCTAGGTTTTAGAGGCAGAAAACAGGAAAAAAAAAATTCTGAACTAATGGACTTCAGACATAGTACAGGAGATGACCAGAGACTGCGGACACGGTACAGGAGATGACCAGAGACTGCGGACACAGTACAGGGGATGACCGGAGACTGCGGACACGGTACAGGAGATGACCAGAGACTGCGGACACGGTACAGGGGATGACCGGAGACTGCGGACACGGTACAGGAGATGACCAGAGACTGCGGACACGGTACAGGAGATGACCGGAGACTGCGGCCACGGTACAGGAGATGACCGGAGACTGCGGACACGGTACAGGAGATGACCAGAGACTGCGGACACGGTACAGGAGATGACCGGAGACTGCGGACACGGTACAGGGGATGACCGGAGACTGCGGACACGGTACAGGAGATGACCGGAGACTGCGGCCACGGTACAGGAGATGACCGGAGACTGCGGACACGGTACAGGAGATGACCAGAGACTGCGGACACGGTACAGGAGATGACCGGAGACTGCGGACACGGTACAGGAGATGACCGGAGACTGCGGACACGGTACAGGAGATGACCGGAGACTGCGGACACGGTGCAGGAGATGACCGGAGACTGCGGACACGGTGCAGGAGATGACCGGAGACTGCGGACACGGTGCAGGAGATGACCGGAGACTGCGGACACGGTGCAGGAGATGACCGGAGACTGCGGACAGCACAGGGATGACCGGAGACTGTGGATAGTACAGGGGATGACTGCTGACCTTTGGGGAGGGGGGGGAGGGGTACCTGAATTTGACAGATACCCACTCCCACTTCCGCGGAGTTGTTCTTTCATCTTACCCGTTCCTCGATCCAGCCGCACGCTGTCTTCCCGGCTTCTGTAATGGCGCTCGGCATGACAGCCGGGTGCCCAGTGCGCATGAGCGAGAAGCACTTGCGCTTTGTGATTGGTCCAGCAGGTTCTGGGATCTGTCATGTGTCCCAGGTACCGCCTTACCATTCACAAAAAGCACCGCTTCCTGCGCATGCGCACTTGGCACCAGGCTGTCATGCCCACACTACAGAAGCCGGGAAGACCGCGCCGCTGGATAGAGGAACGGGTAAGATGAAAGAACAACTACACGGAAGTGGGAGCGGGTATCTGTCAAATTCAGGTACCTCCCCCCCCTCCCCAAAGGTCAGCACTCATCTCCATAAGGTCCCGCTGTAGAGCTGAGCGGCCGGCCCGGTATTCTGACAAGGCGGCGGTGGAAATACCGGACCGGCCGCTCCATATTGGCCGGCCGCTGACATTTTCCCCCCTTTTTTGGGGGGAAAAAAGTGCGTCTTATGGAGCGAAAAATACGGTACATTCACATACAAAACACTCAAATAAATATATATATATATATATATATATATATATATATATATATATATATATACATACATACACATACATATATATATATATATATATATATATATATATGTGTGTGTGTGTGTGTATATATAATATATTTTGCATGTTGAAATGTGTTTTTATTACAAAATATATGAAAAAAAATTTTAAAAATACATTTCAAATATATTGTATGTCTTTAAAAATACAAATCTACATTTTTGGAATGCATTTAAAAATTATGTTAAAATGACTTTATATGTTCAAAAAATTCTGAAGAATATATTTAAAAAATATATATTTTAAAAATATATTTTTTTAAACTATATTCTTCATATTTTTTAGGAATGTAAAGAGCTGCATAAATTGACGGCGCTATATAAGTACCTGTAATAAATAGAGCGGCGGTTTGCCCCCACCCTCCCAGCTCTCTCCTCATTGGCTCACTGGCTGTGACTGACAGCAGTGAGAGCGAATGGCTTCCACTGCTGGGTCTCAGCCAATAAGGAGAGAAAGACTTGGGACAACCGAGGCTCCCCTGCACATCACTGGATTGAGATCGGGCTCAGGTGAGTATAAATGAGGGGCTGTGGGGGGAGCAGCACGCAGATTTTTCACCTTCATGCATGGACTGCATGAAGGTAAAAAACCTTCAGCCTTTACAACAACTTTAAATGTAGAAAAAAAAAAAATTGTAAAAAAATGAAAGTTACAACCAAGCATATAAAATTTCCCCTAAAAATGTTTTGAGCCACACCCCCACATATATGCACGTACGAACGTTGACACACGCATCGGGGGCGCCTATGTATGAAGATGTCGATTGCCATACATATGTTACATATCGCTGCGCATATCGCGAGGGCAAAATTTCTAGCACCAGACTTCCTCCGTAATGCTAAACTAGTGACCTATAGGGCGCTTCTGAAGGGTACTGACATTTGTCGCCATTTCACGGGCACACGCAAATTTTAGGGCTCGTTCACACTAGGCTGTTTTGCCAACGCTTGCCAAACGCCCCTATAGCGTTTGGCAAGCGTTGGTCCGGCGTTTGCGGAGCGTTTTTTAACGCCCGGCAAACGCTCCGCAAACGCCGCATGCGCGGTTTAGCGGCGGTTGCTAGGCGTTTGCTGAGCGTTAATAACGCCCCACAAACGCCTATAATGCAGTTTGAGTGGTGTTACCGCTCCGCAAATGCCCCGCAACCGCACCGCAAACGCCGGCCGGGCGTTTGCGGAGCGGCACCATAGACGAGAATAGGAGGCTTCAAAGCCTCCTGACTCGTCCAGAGGCGTCTGTTTTGCCGCAACGCAAACGCTCCCGTTAGAACAGCACCATGTGCTGTAATGTGCAGAATTGGCAGAGGCGTTTGGGAAGCGGTAAAAACGCTTCCCAAACGCCTCTCTGCCACCTGCACACAAGGCTAGTGTGAACGTAGCCTTAAGGTCTGACATGTCGGGTATCTATTTACTCGGTGCAACCTCATCTTTTATATCTTACCAAAAATTGGGTAATTTATTACGTTTGTGGGCCCTAAAATTAACTGTAGTGTATTTTTTTACTGAAATGTTGCGTTTCCTAGACCTTTGCGGTAATATTGGGCGACTACCACTGTTTTATTCTCCAGGGTCTCTGCTTTCAGAAAATATATTGAGTTTTGAGGGTTTATGCAAAGATTTTTTTAAAACATGTGCGCAAAAATGCAAAAACAGCGTTTGTATAGGTTGTCGCAGGTTATTGCACTTTAATTATGTGATGCCAGGTTTTACAGTGTTTGAGTTTTCGTGGAGAGGTGACATGAGGTGCAGCACTGAGACCCCAAAATGGCTTGTTTTGGGGTGCAGGGACTGGGGGAGGGGGCTAGGTGACCCCATACTTTGAACCACTTCCCGTCCGGCCGCTGTTTATAAACGGCCAGACGGTGGCAGTTCAGGGGCAGGTTGCCGTTCATAAACATCACCCGCATTTTCAAGCTGTGCGCGCTCCCCGGGAGCGCGCAGCACCGCGATCCTGTGCCCGCTGTATCCTCCGGACACAGTGGACCACCGATCGTTGTGCGAGGTCCCGATCATGTGATCACTGATTGGCCAATCGGTGATCACATGCAGGGTAGAGTAAGCAAGATGTCACTTCTGACATCATTGCTTACTACGTGTGAAATCTGTGAATGATCACAGAGGTCACATGGTACAGGGCTATTCACAACAGCCTCGTACCATGTGACAAGCTGTGACCAATCACAGCTCACACAGTATTTCTCAATGGCTGCAAGAATGCAGCCAGAGAGAAGGAGAAATTGCTTTTACAGCCTTTAAAAGCAGTGTAAAAAATTAAAATCTTCATCACCCCCCACAAGTAGTACAGTGTTACCATGGTGACACTGTACTGCTAGGTTGACAGTATGTAAAAAAAAAAATGTAAA
>NW_028321855.1:25000-40860 GCF_062004578.1 Staurois parvus | reverse complement strand
CCAACAGGTCATGTTTTCAGGATTTCCATTATTTTGCACAGGTGATTTGATCAGTTTCACTGCCTTAGTAATTACCACAGCTGTTTCATCTGAGGGAAATCCTGAAAACATGACCTGTTGGGGGTCCATGAGGACTGGAGTTGAGAAACACTGCTCTATCAGCATGAGTCAGGTCTGACAAGTTTTCTTGACACTCCTCACCGCCTGTATTAACCTCGTAATACCTGCACCACCGTGCCTGCAGGACAGTTGTGGCATGGGTCCATCCACTTGAATGGGCTGTGTTTGGTGACAGTAATACCTGCTAAAGTCCGAACATGCTGTGCGACTTCATTGCGACCTCAATAATACATATCAATGCAAGCCGCCACAAAAGTAGTGCAGGAACCTGCGACTTCAATAATACATGTCAATGACACCACAAAAGCAGTGCAGGAAACTTGTTTGGATTCACGGCAACTTGAGTCGCAGGGATAAGCCATTGAAAGACAAGGGATGCAACTTGTTATGCAACTTGGAAGTCGCATGATAAGTCGCATTATTGTGAACCGGGGCTAATGCTGAGCTTTGCAGCCATGGCATGTGTACACCCCCTCCACACAATGTATTAGATTAAGGCTATGGGTCACACCTGTATGTTCTCTGAAAAGCGATCTGCAGTCGCTCACTTCTCAAGAGTGCAGCTAAGCAGCTGCTGTCAGGTGTCCAGGAGGAAAACCTGCCACCATCTAAATGCCTGTCTTTTTTTTTGTTTTTTTTTACCTGGAGTGTTTCTGTACCACCAGTCACCAACTGAACGTCTGATAGGCAGTGCAGCGGGAGTGCAGGAATGCACAGGGAGCAATTGTATGTACAGTATTAGACTGCCCCTATATCAGGTGTCCCCATCGAAGCCCCCACTTACATCAGGTGTCCCCATCAGAGACCCCACTTACATCAGGTGTCCCCATCAAAGCCTTCACTTACATCAGGTATCCCCATCAGAGCCCCCGCTTACATCAGGTGTCCCCATCAAAGCCCCCGCTTGCATCAGGTGTCCCCATCAAAGCCTTCACTTACATCAGGTGTCCCCATCAGAGCCCCCGCTTACATCAGGTGTCCCCATCAAAGCCCCCGCTTACATCAGGTGTCCCCATCAGAGACCCCGCTTACATCAGGTGTCCCCATCAGAGACCCCGCTTACATCAGGTGTCCCCATCAGAGACCCCGCTTACATCAGGTGTCCCCATCAGAGACCCCGCTTACATCAGGTGTCCCCATCAGAGACCCCGCTTACATCAGGAGTCCCCATCAGAGACCCCGCTTACATCAGGAGTCCCCATCAGAGACCCCGCTTACATCAGGAGTCCCCATCAGAGACCCCGCTTACATCAGGTGTCCCCATCAGAGACCCCGCTTACATCAGGTGTCCCCATCAAAGCCCTCACATCAGGTATCCCCATCAGCGACCCCACTTACATCAGGTGTCCCCATCGAAGCCCCCACTTACATCAGGTATCCCCATCAGAGACCCCACTTACATCAGGTGTCCCCATCAGAGCCCCCGCTTACATCAGGTGTCCCCATCAGAGACCCCCAATATCAAAGTCCCTATCAGAGCCCCCACTTACATCATGTGTCCCTACCAGAGTCCCCATCAGAGTCCATCAGATATCCTCATCACAGTATCCTCTTAATTCACAGTCCCCAGAGTCCTACCTCACATCAAGGTCCCAATCAAAAATCCCACCCCACATCAGGGTCCCCCCTTACAGCTCATGATTTGCGATAGCGGGTAAAATTGCTGGGATTCTGCCCGTGATCCCAAATCTTGTGGCGTTCGCTGCACAACTCGCAACTCATCTTTGGGTGCCATTATCCCTTAATGGTACTGCCGCAATGGTCGCTCGATGGGATCTCGTTGTATATGTGGAAAATTGCACCTTTCAAAAACACTTAACAAGGAGCAGAACCTTCTTTTTGGGCGATAAATTTGTGTGGGGCATCCTATTCCAGTGACACGCAATATCGCATGTAAATCGCTCAAACAAATCATGAGCAGGAATGGGTCCTACATCAGGTGTCCCCATCAGAGTCTTCCGTTACATCAGAGTTCTTATGGTGCTCTCCTTACATCAGGGTCTCTATGGGTGCCCCCCCTTACATCGGGGTCTCTATGGGTGCCGCCCCTTACATCGGGGTCTCTATGGGTGCCGCCCCTTACATCGGGGTCTCTATGGGTGCCGCCCCTTACATCGGGGTCTCTATGGGTGCCGCCCCTTACATCGGGGTCTCTATGGGTGTGCCCCTTACATCGGGGCCTCTATGGGTGTGCCCCTTACATCGGGGCCTCTATGGGTGTGCCCCTTACATCGGGGTCTCTATGGGTGTGCCCCTTACATCGGGGTCTCTATGGGTGTGCCCCTTACATCGGGGTCTCTATGGGTGTCCCCCTTACATCGGGGTCTCTATGGGTGTGCCTCTTACATCGGGGTCTCTATGGGTGTGCCCCTTACATCAGGGTCTCTAAGGGTATCCCCCTTACATCAGGGTCTCTATGGGTGTGCCCCTTACATCAGGGTCTCTATGGGTGTCCCCCCTTACATCAGGGTCTCTATGGGTGTCCCCCCTTACATCAGGGTCTCTATGGGTGTCCCCCCTTACATCAGGGTCTCTATGGGTGTCCCCCCTTACATCAGGGTCTCTATGGGTGTCCCCCCTTACATCAGGGTCTCTATGGGTGTCCCCCCTTACATCAGGGTCTCTATGGGTGTCCCCCCTTACATCAGGGTCTCTATGGGTGTCCCCCCTTACATCAGGGTCTCTATGGGTGTCCCCCCTTACATCAGGGTCTCTATGGGTGTCCCCCCTTACATCAGGGTCTCTATGGGTGTCCCCCTTACATCAGGGTCTCTATGGGTGTCCCCCCTTACATCAGGGTCTCTATGGGTGTCCCTCCTTACATCAGGGTCTCTATGGGTGTGCCCCTTACATCAGGGTCTCTATGGGTGTGCCCCCCCCTTACATCAGGGTCTCTATGGGTGCCCCCCCCTTACATCAGGGTCTCTATGGGTGTCACCCTTTGATCAGGGTCTCTAGGGGTGTCCCCCTTACATCAGGGTTCCTATGGGTGTCTCCTATAAGAGACCCCCTTATATCAGGTGTTCCCATCAGAGTCCTTCCTTACCCCAGGGTCAATATGCATGCTCCTCTTACATCAGGGTCCCTATAAGAGACCCCCTTATATCAAGTGTCCACATCAGAGTCCCCCCTTATATCAGGGTACCTATGTGTGGCCGCCCTTACATCAGGTCCCTTATGGGTGTCCCCCTTACATCCGGGTTCCTATAAGAATCCCCCTTATATCAGGTGTCCCCATCAGAGTCCCAGCTTACATTAAAGTCCCTATGGGAACCCCCCCCCACCCCAGGTGTCCCTTTAAGAGTCCCCCTTATATTAGGGTCCCTATGGGTGTCCCCGTTACATCAGGGTCCCTATGGGTGCCCCCCCTACATCAGGGTCCCTATGGGTGTCCCCCCACATCAGGGTCCCTATGGGTGTCCCCCCCACATCAGGTGTCCCTGTAAGACTCCCCCTTATATCAGGTGTCCCCATCAGGCAGACGCAGGAGACCTGGGGTACAACTAAACTCTGGGGGACACAGCCCACCCCAGCACCCCTAAATCTGGGTCTCCAATACCTCGTATAGAAGATACCAATCCTGGGTGGAGTATTTACAGGCAGATATATCCGGAGCCCCCCCTCCATGCGGCATTGTGTGTCATCGCTGGATCTGCCGGATATTTGCTTCCCTGGCTCGATACAATGTAACACTTTTTGCTGTTTCGTCGACTTTTCCTATAAACATACAAATCGCAGGAATCGTCCATCGCATGGGATCGGAATGTCGGCCGTCAGTAGAAGCCTCGGATGGAAGCGGCTCGGGATTTTAGGAAGACACGGCTGGTTATACAATGAAAGTTGTCAGCTGATGTCAGCGCCCCTCCCCCTCCTCCTCTGGGTGGGAGGGCCCCGCAGTCAGTTCTGAGCTGCAACTTTCACGAGGAGCTTTAAGTGCGGAACACATGGAGCGCGCGGATCGGTCCTGATCGCAGGGTGAGTGGAGACATCGGCCGATCGGGGGCAGAGCGCAGCATCGCACCACATTCTTCCCGGCACCGACCCCACGACACTAAGGTAAGGGGGGGGAGGAGGGGGGTCTGGTCCGCAGAGCTGACACTCTGGGTGATGGGTGCTGCCTTCCTCCTATGCATGGAGTGTGCTGTCACCGGGGGGGGGGGGCACTTACTTTATCCCAGCCTGGCATCTTCAGGGTTACATCTCTGCCCACACCGCTTACATAACCCCATCCCTTAACCCCTTCCTGCCCGATGCCTCCTAGGATCACTCACCATCAGGATGTAAAGGGTTAACCCCCCCCCCCTCCCCATTGTTGGGGGTATTTTTGTCCCATGGTGATGGGAGATGAAATTTTTGGCACAGATTTTTTTTTTAATGTCAGCAGAAGGATTGGCTTGGGGGGGGGGGGGAGGGGAAGAAGCAATATACAGTCATTGCAATATATATTAATGGTTGGGGGTCTGATTGTCTTTTGAGGGTCGTGAAGGGATTGTGTCCCCGATTGGACCGTCTGTGAGCCTTCTTCTGGATCAACTGAGGATGCTGGGGGCTGGTTTCTGGTATTTGGTGTTGAAGTCGATGGTTTTGTGTCTTTTTTTTTTTTTTCGCCAAGCCTGACTTTGTAACAATGTAACACTATAAACATTATTACAATGTATCTGGTTGGTGCTGCTGCATTGTTGCCCCTTTGATATGCTCCCCCCCCCAGTTCTGTTCTTGCCCCCCCCCCAAGAAGAAGAACAAGGTTAGACCCCTATGTGACCCATCACCCATAGCAACACAAAGACGGTTAGGAGGATAACTGCATCTAACTGACACCTGATTGCCTTTAGTGGGCACCGGTGTTTCATTGTTGCCCCTTTGAAATGCCCCCCCCTAGTTCTGTTCTTGCCCCCCATTCCAGAGGAAGAACAAGGTTAGACCCCTCTGTGACCCATCACTCATAACAACCCAAAGATGGTTAGGAGGATAACTGCATCTAATTGACACCTGATTGCCTTTAGCAGGCACCGGTGCTTCATGGTCGCCACTATGATCTGCCCCTGTGTCTTTTCCTGCCCCCCCCCCCCCCCCCCACCAGGAGATCCTGAGGAAGAACAAGATTCAGACCTCTCTGTGACCCATCACCCATAGCAACCCAAAGATGGTTAGAAGGATAACTGCATCTAACTGATACCTGGTTGCCTTTAGCAGGCACTGGTGCTGCATTAATCTGCCCCCCCCCAGTTCTTTTCTTGCCCCCATCTAGAGCAAGGACAAGGTTCAGACCCTTCTGTGACCCACCACCCATATCAACCCAAAAACGGTTAGGAGGATAATTGCATCTAGCTGACACCTGGTTGCTTTTAGAAGGCACTGGTGCTTCATTGTTGCCACTATGATCTGCCCCTTATGTCTTTTCCTTACCCCCCCCCCCCCCACACACCATCAGGAGATCCAGAGGAAGAACAAGATGCAGACCCCTCTGTGACCCAACACCCATAGCAACCCAAAGAAGGTTAGGAGGGTGACTGCATTTAACGAACATCTGGTTGCCTTTAACAGGCATTTTGGCTGCATTGATCTGCCCCCCTAGTTCTTTTCTTGCCCCCACTTCAGAACAAGAACAAGCTTAGACCCCTCTGTAACCCACCACCCATAGCAACCCAAAGCAGGTTAGGAGGATAACTGCATCTAACTGACACCTGGTTGCCTTTAGCGGGCACTGGTGCTGCATTGATTTGCCCCCCCCCCCAGTTATTTTCTTGCCCCCACTCCAGAGGAAGAACAAGGTTCAGACCCCTCTGTGATCCACCACCCATAGCAACCCAGAGAAGTTTAGGAGGATAACTACAACTAACTGACACCTGGTTGCCTTTAGCGGGCACTGATGCTTCATTGCTGCTACTATGATCTGCCCCTTTTGTCTTTTCCTGCCCCCCCCCCTCCCTACCAGGAGACCTAGAGCAAGAACAAGGTTCAGACCCCTCTGTGACCCACCTAAGGAAGGTTAGGAGGATAACTGCATCTAACTGATACCTGGTTGCCTTCAGCGGACAGCTGTGCTTTTTTGTTGCCCCTCTGATCTGCCTCTTATGTCTTTTCTTGCCCCCCCACCAGGGGATCCAAAGGAAGAGCAAGGTTCATACCCTATTGTGACCCACCAATACCAACCCAAAGAAGGTTAGGAAGGTAACTGCATTTAACTGACACCTGGTTGCCTTTAGCAGGCACTGGTGCTTCATTGATCTGTGCACTTAGTTCTTTTCTTGCCCCCACTCCAGAGCAAGAAACAAGGATTGACCCCTCTGTGACCCACCACCCAACGAAGATTAGGAGGATAACTGCATCTTATGGACACCTAGTTGCTGTTAGTGTGAACTGGTGTTTCTTTGTTGCCCCTCTGATCTGGCCCCTTAGTTTTTTTCTTGCCCCTCTCCAGGAGATTCAGAAGAAGATCAAGGTTCAGACCCCTCTGTGACGCAACAACCTGTAGCAACCCAAAGGAAGATAGGAGGATAACTGCATGTAACTGACACCTGGTTGGCTTTAGTGGGTACTGGTGCTTCATTGTTGTCTCTCTGATCTGACCCTTAGTTCTTTTCTTGCCACCCGTCAGGAGATTCAACAGAATTACGAAGTTCAGACTGCTCACCCATAGCAACCCAATGAAGGTTAGAAGGATAACCTCATCTATCTGACACCAGGTACCTGGTTGCCTTTAGTAAGCACTAGTGCTACATTGCTGCCCCTCTTTTCTGCTCCCCTGGGTCTTCTCTTGCCCTCCCACCAGGAGATCCAGAGGAAGAGCAAGATTGAGACCCCTCTGTGGCCCACCACCCAAAGGGACTTTGCAAAGGAGTTTAGGAGGATAACTGCATGGCTAACACTGGCTAAATCCTGGGCACTAGTGCTGCATTATTGCCCTTCTGATCTACCCTCCTAGTTCTTCTCTTGCCCCTCACCTGGAGATCCAGAGGAAGAACAAGTTTCAGGACACCTCTGTGACCCACCACCCATAGCAACCCAAAGGAGGTTAGGGGGATAACTGCATCCAACTGACACCGGGTAAATCTTGGTTGGCTTTAGTAGGCATTAGTGTTTCATTATTGCCCTTCTGATCTACCCTCCTAGTTCTTCTCTTGCCCCTCACCTGGAGATCCAGAGGAAGAACAAGGTTCAGGACACCTCTGTGACCCACCACCCATAGCAACCCAAAGGAGGTTAGGAAGATAACTGCATCTAACTGACTTCAGGTAAATCCTGGTTGCTAAGGGTTACAAGACAACTGCGATCCTTGTACTTTTTTATGTAAGCTCTGAAGTGGCCATCAAGCCTTAAAAAGAATTCATTAATGGTTGAAGTCTTTTATTTTCTCATTGGAAAATGCTGGCCGATTGCTGGGCAATTTTGTAGCAATTCGGTGGTTCTCAATGAGCTGTACGCTACAACCATTCCCTAGATTCCAGCAACTGAATGATCAATAATGGGCTGGGAAATGAGGCTCCTTTGATTGATCCCAAGCTTGAAAACCAAGATACGCTTGTGGTTGAAAGCTGATCGAAAGCGACAAAAACTGGCAAGTGTATGAGCGGCATTAGCGGCAATAAATGGTCCCCTGATACTGGCGTATTCACACCGCTTCGCCACAGAGCAGCGCCATTCCCCTCCGTGCCGCCGACGATCGGCATGCTCTTTCTCTGCTCGTAATAAAATAGCTCTTGTACAACCTATGAATGCCCCGCTACGAAGATGATTGCTCCGCATGACGTCAAGCCGATCCGTCTGCGAACAGTTACTCCGCGTGTAACAAAATTGCTCTCCATGTCATGAGATTATTCGTGCTATTAAAGTGTGCCATGAGCCTCTTCTGTGATCTGTGCCGTCTAGGTTGGAGACCCTGAAATTGCGCAGCGTGCTATTACACTGCTCGTTGCTTTTGTTTGGTGTCAGTTTGCAGAGCGTGCCGCGTGCGAGCGATATGATTTCTGTACGATCAATACAACGTTCTACGCAGATGAATAACTGAAGTCCTGAATCGTTCCTCCGCTCTTCTCCTCCACCCTAAGAGCAATGTGTTAAATTAAAGTGTATCTGAACCCTGAAATATGAAAATAAATATTGCAGCTTAATGCTTATTAGATGTGGTGGCCGCATTAGTTTTCTTTTACCAGTTTTTTTCCTTTTATTTTTACCTAATGATTCTGCCAGTAACATACTTCCTATCCTAGGGTGACAACACTCACTCAGCATTCTGTATCAGGACAACAGAAACAGGATAAGGTAGGATTCCACTACTCGCCTAACACAGAGATAGCTAGGAACAATGTAACAGATAACAGTGAGCACTAATATGAGCTCTCTATGACTAGCTACGACTTATCTATGACAAGTAACAAATATGACTCTTTCATCATCTAAGTCTTATCTGTGACAAGTAACAAACATGGACTATCTATTGACTATCTACAATAATCTATGACAAGACATACATATGGACTAAGACATACATATAGACTATCTCCAACTATCTATGACAAGACACACATATGGACTATCTCCAACTATCTATGACAAGACACACATATGGACTATCTCCAACTATCTATGACAAGACACACATATGGACTATCTCCAACTATCTATGACAAGACACACATATGGACTATCTCCAACTATCTATGACAAGACACACATATGGACTATCTCCAACTATCTATGACAAGACACACATATGGACTATCTCCAACTATCTATGACAAGACACACATATGGACTATCTCCAACTATCTATGACAAGACACACATATGGACTATCTACAACTATCTATGACAAGACACACATATGGACTATTTAGGACTATCTCCATCTATGACAAGACACACATATGGACTATCTCCAACTATCTATGACATATCTATGACAAGACACACCTATGGACTATCTCCAACTATCTATGACAAGACACACATATGGACTATCTCCAACTATCTATGACAAGACACACATATGGACTATTTAGGACTATCTCCATCTATGACAAGACACACATATGAACTATTTAGGACTATCTCCATCTATGACAAGACACACATATGGACTATCTCCAACTATCTATGACAAGACACACATATGGACTATCTCCAACTATCTATGACAAGACACACATATGGACTATCTCCAACTATCTATGACAAGACACACATATGGACTATCTCCAACTATCTATGACAAGACACACATATGGACTATCTACAACTATCTATGACAAGACACACATATGGACTATTTAGGACTATCTCCATCTATGACAAGACACGCATATGGACTATCTCCAACTATCTATGACAAGACACACATATGGACTATCTCCAACTATCTATGACATATCTATGACAAGACACACCTATGGACTATCTACAACTATCTATGACAAGACATACATATGGACTATCTCCAACTATTTATGACAAGACAGACCTATGGACTATCTACAACTATCTATGACAAGGAACACATATGGACTATCTTCAACTATCTATGGCATATCTATGACAAGACACACATATGTCATAGATAGTTTTATATAGTCCACATGTGTGTCTTGTCTTAGATAGTTGTACATAGTTCATATGTGTGTCTTGTCATAAATAGTTGTAGATAGTCCTAGACAGGGGCGGACTGACCATTTGGAAACTCGGGCACTGCCCGGGGTCAGTAGGGGGCCCCCTGAGATGCCCCTGTTACCTTTTTAATAGGCTTTTTTGAGTTTGGGCAAGGACACAGGGGTCCCATGATCCCCTATTGCCCGGGGGCCCCATGAGTTGTCAGTCCGCCCCTGGTCCTAGATAGTCCATATGTGTTCCTTGTCATAGATAGTTGTACATAGTCCATATCTATGACAAGACACACACATGGACTGTCTATGATTATCTACAGCAAGCAACAAACATGGACTATCTATTGCCTATCTGCGACTTTTCTATAACAAGTAACAAATATGAACTCTCTATCACCATTTAAGACTTCTCTGACAAGTAAGTAACAAATTTGGACTATTTATGACTATCTCCAACTTATTTATAAAAAGTATAAGGCTACAGAATTCCACTACTCTTCTAACACAGAGATAGCTAGGACCAATGTAAGAGATAACAGTCAGCACAAATATGGAGTTTCTACACAAAGTAATAAATATGGACTATGACTATTGTGACAGTGTGGCGATCTGTCACCCAGGATTCTCAACAAGGCAGGTTGAGGGGCTCCAGGGTAAGTGTTTGATACGGAGGAAAGTGGCTTTTCACTTTCCTCCTTTGGTTGTAAGGTCTGTTTTGGGATCTGGAGCCTGGAGATTTCAGAGATCTGGGAGGGATGAAATCTAAAATCCTGGGACCAGGTTTTGGGAATGGCCAGGAGATTGATTGCACAGGTGTGTGCAGGCCTTTTCATAGAGTCAGGACCAGGGTTCTGAGCTCCACCCCGGAAGATAGGAGTCAGGAGGGCTCCACCCCGGCAGATAGGAGTCAGGAGGGCTCCACCCCGGCAGATAGGAGTCAGGAGGGCTCCACCCCGGCAGATAGGAGTCAGGAGGGCTCCACCCCGGCAGATAGGAGTCAGGAGGGCTCCACCAAGGAGAGGTGGAAGCCAAAAGCGGCAAGGAGCTGCTTGGGAGTAGCTGTGTGCTAATGGCCAGCTGTGTGCGAGAGCCACATTTTTGAAAGCGTCTGCAGGAGACAGACGTAAGCCTGAAGAGGAAGGCCAGTGGAAATTTGTGTATATCTGAGAGAGCCAGGAGGCTGAATTTTGTTTATGTGGATGATAAATACCCCTGTGTGGGAAACTTCTGATGTTTTGAACTTTCATTTAAATAAAAGTGGACTAAAAAGGCCTTAAAAAAGAAAGCGAGTTGCTGTGTGCATTTAACCAAGCTCTACCATTTGAAGCGAGTTCCCACACTATCTACAACTTGTCTATGGCAAGTAACAAATGCGGCCACCTATGACCATTTATGACTTCTCTATGACAAGTAATAATACTGAACGATCTATGACTTTATACGGCTTATCTACGACAAGTAACAGATACGGAGTATAAATATCTAAAACTTATTCATGGCATGTAACAAATATGGCCTCCTATGACCATTTACGACTTATCTATGACAAGTAACAAATATGGACTATACATGACTATCTGCAACACATCTATGACAAGTAACACATGTGGACTATCCATGACTATCTACAACACATCTATGACAAGCAACACATGTGGACCATCTATGACTATCTACAACACATCTACGACAAGTAACACATGTGGACCATCTATGACTATCAATGACTATCTACGACTTATCTATGACAAGTAACAAATATGGACTATCCATGACTATCTACAACACATCTGACAAGTAACACGTGGCCTATCTATGACAAGTAACCGATCTGGAATATCTATGGACTATGACCATCTACGATGTCTTTGCAACAAGTAACAAAGATGGACTATCTATTGACTATCTACAATTCATCTATGACAAGTAACAAATAGATTGCCTATGACTATCTACAACATGTACAACAAGTAACAAACATGGACTATCTATGACATATCTACAACAAATAATAGATATGGACTTTTTATGGACTATCTATGACTTATCTGCAAATAGTTACAAATCTGTATAACTGGGACTTTTCGGGTACCGTAATTATTTACAATTAGGATGTAACTTTGTACTAAAAATATCTGTTTAGTTGTACATATTTATTTGAAAACTTAAGACTCCCACATAGTAAAAGCACAGGCTGGATAGTCCATAGTGATATGGTGCCATAGTACTGGTCCAGACACAGTAAAATATAAATGGATTGAGTGATGGTTATCTCTTGGCTTTGTTTCAGTTTTTAGTCGCTCACACGTTCCTCTCACTCCATCTCGGTAGAATTTCTTGTGTAGAGTTGCTGACTGTCGCTAGTCATATTCTGGAAATATCTGACAAGTGTCAAGATTGAGGATTTGGAGGGAGCCAGACTGTTCTAGAATCCAGAAATATGTTTTCCATCATAAAAAAATAAAACCCCAAATAGCTACCCAACACATTTCAGGAGTTGTCAAGTTCCCCTCCCCCCTTCCTAAGGCCTGAAAGTCATGACTGGGATGTCAAGGGCAGATTAGTAAAATCTGGGGTACAGTTATGTATGTATCAGAATCATCACTGAGTCATTGTCCATGCAAGTTTTTATGCATTTGTTTTCGTTGACTAATTTGAATCCATTATGAGGATTATACAGATTTCTTGGTTGAAGCATCTTAGAGGGACCCGTGTCGTCCTCTACAATGACAGGGTGGCTTCTCCTTGTGGAAACACACATTGGAAAGCCAGTGCCTGGAGCAATGTTTGGTATATCTGATCCCATCGTACCATCATCAGATCAGTGGAAGGTGAAGTTCCAGGAGCTTGGGCAATTTGGGAATTTAATATTTGAGCTCGCTATTCTTAGAAAAAAAATTGAATAAGGATGATAAGGATGGCTGCGTGCCCTAGAATGTGTCATGATGGATGCAGGTTGTAGTAGAAGTGTGATGTTAATGGATGGCACCCTCCCCGGTGGCTTGTCTTGTCGTATTATACACACCTTGTCACCCTTTCTGCTTGCATTTCTGTACTGACAAATGTTGGAGCAATGCTGATGATGGCTCCCCCATAGGCCTAAATATACACAGCTGGTCTTTATTGGGGGGGGGGAGGGCTTTTTTTATTTTTTCCCGTTGAAGATCATGTACCTGATGGGTTGATGGGCTCCACAGACTGACCCTAAGGTTGGGTTGAAGGGCTCCACAGACTGACCCTAAGGTTGGGTTGAAGGGCTCCACAGACTGGCCCTAAGGTTGGGTTGATGGGCTCCACAGACTGGCCCTAAGGTTGGGTTGAAGGGCTCCACAGACTGGCCCTAAGGTTGGGTTGAAGGGCTCCACAGACTGGCCCTAAGGTTGGGTTGAAGGGCTCCACAGACTGGCCCTAAGGTTGGGTTGATGGGCTCCACAGACTGGCCCTAAGGTTGGGTTGAAGGGCTCCACAGACTGGCCCTAAGGTTGGGTTGAAGGGCTCCACAGACTGGCCCTAAGGTTGGGTTGAAGGGCTCCACAGACTGGCCCTAAGGTTGGGTTGAAGGGCTCCACAGACTGGCCCTAAGGTTGGGTTGAAGGGCTCCACAGACTGGCCCTAAGGTTGGGTTGAAGGGCTCCACAGACTGGCTCTAAGGTTGGGTTGAAGGGCTCCGCAGACTGGCCCTAAGGTTGGGTTGAAGGGCTCCGCAGACTGGCCCGTAAGGTTGGGTTGAAGGGCTCCGCAGACTGGCCCGTAAGGTTGGGTTGAAGGGCTCCGCAGACTGGCCCGTAAGGTTGGGTTGAAGGGCTCCGCAGACTGGCCCGTAAGGTTGGGTTGAAGGGCTCCGCAGACTGGCCCGTAAGGTTGGGTTGAAGGGCTCCGCAGACTGGCCCGTAAGGTTGGGTTGAAGGGCTCCGCAGACTGGCCCGTAAGGTTGGGTTGAAGGGCTCCGCAGACTGGCCCGTAAGGTTGGGTTGAAGGGCTCCGCAGACTGGCCCGTAAGGTTGGGTTGAAGGGCTCCGCAGACTGGCCCGTAAGGTTGGGTTGAAGGGCTCCGCAGACTGGCCCGTAAGGTTGGGTTGAAGGGCTCCGCAGACTGGCCCGTAAGGTTGGGTTGAAGGGCTCCGCAGACTGGCCCGTAAGGTTGGGTTGAAGGGCTCCGCAGACTGGCCCGTAAGGTTGGGTTGAAGGGCTCCGCAGACTGGCCCGTAAGGTTGGGTTGAAGGGCTCCGCAGACTGGCCCGTAAGGTTGGGTTGAAGGGCTCCGCAGACTGGCCCGTAAGGTTGGGTTGAAGGGCTCCGCAGACTGGCCCGTAAGGTTGGGTTGAAGGGCTCCGCAGACTGGCCCGTAAGGTTGGGTTGAAGGGCTCCGCAGACTGGCCCGTAAGGTTGGGTTGAAGGGCTCCGCAGACTGGCCCGTAAGGTTGGGTTGAAGGGCTCCGCAGACTGGCCCGTAAGGTTGGGTTGAAGGGCTCCGCAGACTGGCCCGTAAGGTTGGGTTGAAGGGCTCCACAGACTGGCCCTAAGGTTGGGTTGATGGGCTCCACAGACTGGCCCGTAAGGTTGGGTTGATGGGCTGCTCCTGGATCCTGCATCTGTCTGTCCAGCTCTCCTTTAATGGTTGAGTATATTCTATTCTATGTTATTAATACATTAGAGACAGGACGAGCATTGGGCTTCACAGTTATTGCACATTAATATCCTTGCTGACAGTGTGAGTACATCATTGCAGCTATTTGACCTGACAAACGCTTTTCGAGGTGGATTTATTGCTTTTCGGCTCCATAGATGCGAAGAAGTGTGACGCATATTTTTTTCGACAAGTGTATTTGGACTTATTTTTGGGGCAGAGGATCAGGCACACTTCCTGTTCGATGGGATATTCTGTCCATTTTAATGTTGAAATATTTAAAGATGGGAGAAGGAACGGCTTTATGGAGCAGTTTATGGAAACACAGATGAGGATGATGTGGAAGGAATACGTTGTACGGTTATGTAAAGTGATAATCTTACTGACTGTAATCCGTTACTTCTCAACGTCTTATTTTTGAAAGCGAAATTGATATTTTAAAAGGAAAAAAAAAAAGACAAAAATGTTTTCTTTCGGTGAAGCTGACAGGCAGCTGAGCTCAGTCTGAAGGGAAAAAAAATATTATAAAATCATTTAAAAGGTGAATTTCGAGGCAAATGTAAAAAGACTCGAATGAATGCAACTCTGTAACAAAGTAATATATTCTGGTTTAAAAAATTTGATGTATTCATAACTGAAATCCCTTCTATTGCTCTCAGCCTCCTCCAAATTTCCAAATTCCTTTGTTCCTGTGATCTGACTTCCTGTTAGAGGGTGGCTACATTCGTTCCCTATGGACCCAGAGTATGTAGTAGTGTAGCCACTCTCTCTTGCTCACTCCCGAGATGGACTATGGACCATAGACTATGGATTATATTTGGGGACTAAAGATATTGTTTATTGTTACTTTAATACATCATTCAATGTTTTTTTTTTTTTTTTTTTTTTTTTTTAATGCAAACAGCCTTTCTTAGGGCACATGTACACTGCAGCTGATAAACTGACGTTCAGGAGCTTTTCTGCATTTTTGTTTCAGCAGCCCCTGAACTCTCCCTAATGTTTTCCTATGTGTCCATGTACACACCTTTGTTTACAAGCATTTGAGTTTAGAGTCATTTTTTTAAAATGCAGAAAACTTGCGTTCAGCAGTCAATTTTTATCAACATTTCAAACGCAAAATGCTTGTAAACGCAGGAAAACGCGCTGATAAGCATTTGCAAATTTTTTTTTTGACTCTTCCAGTTCCTGATGCTGTCCAGAGCCTTTTTTTCATTATGAAAAATGCATGCAAAGAGTTTTCAAGGTACTCAGATGGACAAAACACTGAACACAGGAATTTCCTATCAAGCTTGTCACACATTGTAATGACGAATTCACACCGCAGACCTCTCCCTCCCTTGGAACCAAAAGATATGTTAATGACCGTTCACATCTCAGACCTCTCCCACCCCTTGGAAACAAAAGATATGTTAATGACCATTCACGCCTCAGACCTCTCCCACCCCTTGGAAACAAAAGATATGTTAATGACCATTCACACCTCAGACCTCTCCCGCCCTTGGAAACAAAAGATA
>NW_028321855.1:0-20000 GCF_062004578.1 Staurois parvus | reverse complement strand
CATACACACCCAAGGGAAACTTGCCCCTCACAGGAAGGCCTGATTGGGCTGTCAGATGCTCCCCACATGTAGATGGCCAATGTAGATGTTGCTGGACTCGTTTCAGGACTCTCAAGCTAAATTTGGTGCTTTCCCTCACACAGTCCTGAAACGTGTCCAGCAACATCTACATTGGCCATCTACATGTGAGGAGCATCTGACAGCCCAATTAGGCCTTCCCGTGAGGGGCAAGTTTCCCTTGGGTGTGTATGGAAAGCGTTCCATAGACTCAAGCTAAATTTGGTGCTGTCCCCCACATGTTGCTGGATAGGTTTCAGAACTATGTCAGGGACAGCACCAAATTTAGCTGAGTCTATGGAACTCTTTCCATACACACCCAAGGGAAACTTGCCCCTCATGGGAAGGCCTAATTGGGCTGTCAGATGCTCCTCACATGTAGATGGCCAATGTAGATGTTGCTGGATAGGTTTCAGAACTATCTACATTGGCCATCTACATGTGAGGAGCATCTGACAGCCCAATTAGGCCTTTCTGTGAGGGGCAAGTTTTCCCTAGGTGTGTATGGAAGGAGTTCCATAGACTCTCATGCTAAATTTGGTGCTGTCCCTCACATAGTCCTGAAACATGTCCAGCAACATCTAAATTGCCTATTCATTTCGGAGGGGAACACTGTGGGCTTAAAAGTCTAATGCAGCCATCCTCAACTAGGGTTTCCCCAGAGGTTGTTAGAGGTTCCTTGAGCTGGGGCGGATTAACCTTCCATTTTATGGCACCAGCACCGCTTTGCACAGACACCAACAATCTTTTTAGCTGGCTCTAAAGGTGGCATTCTGACCACCATCGTAAGTTGATCCTTACACTGGCCACCAGTTTAAGGGACATTCTACCCAATGACCTTCAATGAACTGGCTGTAGCAGAGGTTCCCTGAGACCTTAAAATTGGGTTCCTCTGAAATAAAAGGATTGAGAAATGCTGGTCTAAATTTACAGTTACATCACTGCTGATGTTGGTACAACTAATGGATCATGGCAAGGTCCAGGGTGATGACCCGGTGAATAAGGTTCAGGTGGGCAATACTCTCAATATAAATCTCAGATCAAGAACACGGGAACACAACCTCCAACTAGCGGGAGGAAAGTTCAAAACTAACCTTAGCAAACATTTTATTCCTGAAAGAGTAGTTGATGCTTGCAACAGATTTCCAGCAGTAAGTGCTTGGAAGGAACATAGACAAAAAATGGTTAAAAAAACTAAATTAAAAATAAAAAAGGAGCAGACTCAATGGGACTCTTGATCTTTTTCTGTTGTCATTCTTCACCTTGTTTTTTTTTTTTTGTCAATTATGTCTTCTTTCAAGTTTTAAAGAGTTACATGGGAGGTGGAGGTTAGACAGAGGCAGATAAGGTTGTCCCCCCTGAATGTTGTACGGGTAACAAACTTTAGTTATTGCTGGGTCAAAGCCGTGTCATTTGAATTTGAATCAGGAAATAGGACCAGGTGAAGTAGGACTCTGAATCTATTTTTAGTCAGATGCCTTCTGGTTCTCCCAAGGTCATTACATTGTTGGGAATTGGAGCCCATTTTTGTTTAAGCTCCGTGGTGTAGAGAAACACACTCACAAGACTTAAAACCTGGTGCATAAAAAAGTAGGCACACAAAATGTGTATACACATGGCCCTCTTCCAATGAGAAAGGACCTGCACCCCAAGCCCCTGGGGTGCAAGGCTCCTGAGAGGGACTGGGGTACGCACTGGTCCACCTGGCCAAAACCAGGCGGACCCCTTTCTTTTGGAGGCCTGCTGAAGCAAGGCCAACCGAAGTACTAGTTGGGGCTTCTTCAACGGAAGACCCCATAGGAGGGGGAGAACCTGACCAAAAGGCCATGTGCCCGTCCCTGAAGGACCTACACCATACTAGCGGGAGGTGAAAAAACTGTTCAAAAAGTGCTTTGAGTGTCACAGTGCAAGACTATGGTGGGTCTTTCGGTGTGAATTTAAGCTCATTCCCATTGACTAGGTGAACTGGTGGATTTCCATTGTCAGGAAACTGCAACACTGGCTTCTAGTAGGACTAGTTTCTCAGGATACCTGTCTTGATTTTAGAGAGGAACCCCAGGTATCAGGGGAAGCTGGAACCTTAGATATGCACATGCTATTTTAGGTGGAGAGGATGTTTCTCCAAAAGGAGGTTAGCTGACAGCATTCCCACCAGATATGAAGATAGTTACCTGGTTCCTCAGAGCGTCTTCAGCAGGAACTCGAGTTCGATGGTTAGATGTGGCCTAACTGTCTCTTTCTACCTGTAACCTAAAAGTCTCCAAGAACAAATTCTGGACGCGTCACAATATACAGCAACAGTTTCAATTTTCAGAAAACTTCCACATTTGATCAGTAAAAGAAACCTCTTTGAGCTCCAGTCAGTGATTTTGTCTAGGCTGGAATGATGTTCGTCAGTCTGCTGCAGTTTTTTTTCCCATCTAAAATATTTACAAAGCCTGATTCCTACGTGTGGTTGGCGCGGGTGGAGCTGACCGTGGTGCTGAAACTATTGCCTGGGCTGGTTGTATATCTAAGCCGCTTGAACTAGACTTGTCCTGATGCAATTTGGTTTTCTGAATTGTTTATTGAATCTCTTTGTACCTCTGACCAGACAAAAAGGGTAAATCTCTCGAAAGCTTTTCCTTAATAAAGCATACTTTTTAGTGAAAATGATAAAAGTAAAAAATCTAGAATTCAATACAAAATATAGGCAAACGGTGAACAGTTCATCCCAGGGGCGGACTGACAACTCATGGGGCCCCTGTGTCCTAGCCCACACTCAAAGCATACCCAAAAAAGCCTATAAAAGGTATCAGGGGCATTTCATGGGGCCCCCTACTGACTCCGGGCCCTCGGGCAGTGCCTGAGTGCTCAAATGATCAGTCCGCCCCTGGTCCATCCTACAATGAAGCTTTTATACCGGCCCAGCTGGATAATGAGCCACACGGACGTCACAGAACACAGTAGATTGAGCCTTGGAACAGAAGCATTGACCCCTTTGTGTGCGCGCCTTCTGGCCCTTTAAGGGGTTTGGGACACCGTGGGGGGCAAGGTTTAGGGTCATGTGACTGCCATGGGTGTCACAGCGGTAACATGATCGGCAAGCTCTCAGTTGTGCTAATTTAGATGGCCTTCACTGACTAACCTGGGATTTCACGTTTCATGCGACTTGGGGACTCACAAGTTGGATCCTAAGTCGTGGCCAGGGGTGGACTGACCATTCGTGCACTGGGGCACTGCCCGAGGGCCCAGGGTCAGTAGGGGGCCCGATGAAATGCCCCTGGTACCTTTTTTTTTTTTTTTTTTTTTTTTTAGGTGTGCTTTGAGTGTGGGCAAGGACATCGGCCCCATGATCCCCTATTGCCTGGGGGCCCCATGAGTTGTCAGTCCGCTCCTGGTCGCGGCAGTGTGAACCCAGCCTTACTTTGCCAGGAGTACGCAGGGCGGGTGCTCTCGGCACATGTCTGTTTACATTGGGTACACAAATATACACAAATATGCGGCCTCGCGGGTCAAGGCCAAGCCACCGAGAGGTCGCATATTTTTGTACAGTCGGCGCCAAGGAGTTTACAAAGTAAAAAAAAGAGACCAAACTCCATCATGTCCAATCATTAGGGTAGATTTAGACTTGCCAGTAAATCCCCCTTGCCTCTGCTTTCAGATCGCACTCCAGAGGCTACTGACAGGCGGTGAGGAAGTGATGCGATGCCTCCTCACCACCTGTTTTAACCCCATTTTTGCTAACAAATATGTTATTCAAAACATTAACAATAACCTAAAAATACCATAAATAACATAAAAAGCCATTTATAACTCCGCCCCAAAATACATCACCGATCTTGTCTCCAAATATCACCCAAACTGTCCTCTGTACTCTTCCCACAACCTCCTGCTCTCTAACTCCCTTGTCTCCTCCTCCCATGCTCATCTCCAGGACTTCTCCAGAGCCTCCCCCTCCTCTGGAACTCTCTACCACAATTTATCAGACCATCGTCTACTCTGCTCACTTTTAGGCGATCTCTGAAAACCGATCTCTTCAGGGAAGCCTATCCTGCCCTCAGCTAATAATGGAATCTTCTATTCCTCCTACCAGTCCATCCTCCACAGTTACTACCTTTTTGTACCACTAACCCCTCCCTCTTAGATTGTAAGCTCCCAGGATCAGGCCCTCCTATCCCTCTTGTATTGAACTGTATGGTTGCTGTATTGTCTCCTGTTATATTGTAAAGCGCTGAGCAAACTGTTGGTGCCATATACAGTCAGGTCCATAAATATTGGGACGTCGACACAATTCTAACATTTTTGGCTCTATACACCACCACAATGGATTTGAAATGAAACAAATAAGATGTTTTTTAACTGTCTTGAGGGTATTTACATCCAAATCAGGTGAACAGTGTAGGAATTACAACAGTTTGCATATGTGCCTCCCACTTGTTAAGGGACCAAAAGTAATGGGACAATTGGCTTCTCAGCTGTTCTATGGCCAGGTGTGTGTTATTTCCTCATTATCCCAATTACAATGAGCAGATAAAAGGTCCAGAGTTCATTTCAAGTGTGCTATTTGCATTTGGAATCTGTTGCTGTCAACTCTCAAGATGAGATCCAAAGAGCTGTCACTATCAGTGAAGCAAGCCATCACTAGGCTGAAAAAACAAAACAAACCCATCAGAGAGATAGCAAAAACATTTGGCATGGCCAAAACAACTGTTTGGAACATTCTTAAAAAGAAGGAATGCACCGGTGAGCTCAGCAACACCAAAAGACCCGGAAGACCACAGAAAACAACTGTGGTGGATGACCGAAGAATTTGTACCCTGGTGAAGAAAACACCCTTCACAACAGTTGGCCAGATCAAGATCACTCTCCAGGAGGTAGGTGTATGTGTCAAAGTCACCAATCAAGAGAAGACTTCACCAGAGCGAATACAGAGGGTTCACCACAAGATGTAAACCATTGGTGAGCCTCAAAAACAGGAAGACCAGATTAGAGTTTGCCAAACGACATGTAAAAAAGCCTTCACAGTTCTGGAACAACATCCTATGGACAGATGAGACCGACATCAACTTGTACCAGAGTGATGGGAAGAGAAGAGTATGGAGAAGGAACTGCTCATGATCCTAAGCATACCACCTCATCAGTGAAGCATGGTGGTGGTAGTGTCATGGCGTGGGCATGTATGGCTGCCAATGGAACTGCTTCTCTTGTATTTATTGATGATGTGACTGCTGACAAAAGCAGCCGGATGAATTGTGAAGTGTTTCGGGAATATTATCTGCTCATATTCAGCCAAATGCTTCACAACTCATTGGACGCTTCACAGTGCAGATGGACAATGACCCAAAGCAGACTGCAAAAGCAACCAAAGAGTTTTTTAAGGGAAAGAAGTGGAATGTTATGCAATGGCCAAGTCAATCACCTGACCTGAATCCGGTTGAGCATTTCACTTGCTGAAGACAAAACTGAAGGGAAAATGCCCCAAGAACAAGCAGGAACTGAAGACAGTTGCAGTAGAGGCCTGGCAGAGCATCACCAGGGATGAAACCCAACGTCTGGTGATGTCTATGCGTTCCAGACTTCAGGCTGTAATTGACTGCAAAGGATTTTGATTATTATTTTGTCACATTACGTTTGGTCCCTTAACAAGTGGGAGGCACATATGCAAACTGTTGTAACTCCTACACTGTTCACCTGATTTGGATGTAAATACCCTCAAATTAAAGCTGACAGTCTGCAGTTAAAGCACATCTTGTTCGTTTCATTTCAAATCCATTGTGGTGGTGTATAGAGCCAAAAATGTTAGAATTGTGTCGATGTCCCAATATTTATGGACCTGACTGTAAATCCTGTATAATAATAATAATGTGTCAGCACAAATCCCTTCCCCCAGCCAAGAAAAAAAAACCCTAATTTACACCCCCCCAAGCATAAATTCCCTTTGCAAGCCAAACAAAAAAATCACTGTCTTCCCAGTTGAAATACCCCCCCCCCCGCACACACACACACACTCAGAAAAACCCCAGCTTTGCTCCTCAGCCCCCCCCTCCCAAATCAAATAATCTCCTTCCTAAAAGCCCCCTCCTGGAATAATACCTCTACTCCTCAAATTTCCCCTCTGAGCACACATCCTCCTCCCAGTAGAAATCGCCCCCAAACCCCACTCCAAGCACAAATTCCCCCCCCCCAATTATCCCTACGACTAGCACAAATCCTCCCCTCAAATCCCCCCTTCCGAACATAACCCTCATCCCAAATCACCCCTTCTAGCACAAATCTCCCCCCTTTCCCCTTCCCAGCACAAATCCCCCCCTCCTTTCAGCTTGCAGGGAGGAACTCCCCAAGTGGCTCCCCCCAACTTCACATGATACCACTGCTCCTGGGGCAGCTGGCCCTCCTGCCCACCCCTTGTCCCAACCCTGGGAATTAGGCTAGGATCACATTTGTGGGTTGCAAGAGCGCACCCTAAATTGTGTGTGTTCCTGCAACACACAACCAAAGTGAATCCCTTCTGCAAGCCTGTGGATTAAATGCACCCCAATGCATCTCGCTAACATGCGTGCCAACAAGGAAGAATGTCGCTGGCACACCGAGGATCTCCAATACGGGTCCAAAAGCTTTAATGAACGATCATAGTTACAGCAGGGCAACTTTCCGGAGTCTCGCAGGACCCCTTCGTCAGGCATGTGACCAAAACGCACACCAAAACGCACGCCAACCTGAAAGACTACAAAGTACTATGTGTTTTGAGGTGACGCACTTTGTTTCTGCGATTTTTGTGCATAGGGTAGCCTTTTGAAATAAATTGGTTGTCCTAAACGTGACACGCCGTTGCATCTTTATAGGTGGGAATGACGCCCCCCCCACCCCTTCACTGTGATCATATTTACACTTCTTCTAAAAGAAAAAATCAACAAAATCTTTTGCAAATATCCCCCCCCCTCCTCCGGTGCCGGCGTGAGATGTGCGCGTTCTGCTGACTTTCCAGCCTGGGACTCCAGATTGAACACAGAACTCTATACAGCAATTACATGCAGCTGTGTTCAGTGACGTACAGTAATCTGCAGCCCAGTGTGACTTGTCTCCGCTCCATTCCATTATTTGTTGACATGAATTTTAAGTCTTGGGGGAAATTTGTGCAAGAATGGAGCTGGTTGTACAGTATGGCATGCGCTGCACTGTGACGCGGTGATGAATGAGCGCAGAGTGAGGGGACAGGGTAAGGAGAAGTGGGGGGGGGTCCCCGGGGGACGGCGGGGTTGGGGGTTGCAGGGAGAGCTTCCAGCTGTGCAAAGGAGACGGATTATATTTAGGCTATAATGACATCCTCCATGTGTGCAGCGAAGATGGGGGGGGGGGGGTGAGCAACAAGGCATGTGAAGGGTCTGTGTGTGGGGGAGGGGGGGGGGGCTCTGCTGACTCTGACAAAGTTTAAAATGATAAAAGAATGACAGAAGTGAAACATTGCAAAATATAAAGATATCATGGAAAGAAATAAAGAGCGGAAGAGTGATACGGAGAGAGGGGAGAGAGAAGGAGGAGAGGGGGGAGAGAGGAGGAGGGGGGGGAGAGAAGGGGGAGAGAGAAGGAGAGGGGGGAGAGAGAAGGGGGGGAGAGAGAAGGGGGAGAGAGAGAAGGGGGAGAGAGAGAAGGGGGAGAGAGAGAAGGGGGGAGAGAAGGGGGAGAGGGGGGAGAGAGAAGGGGGAGAGGGGGGAGAGAGAAGGAGGAGAGGGGGGAGAGAGAAGGAGGAGAGGGGGGAGAGAGAAGGAAGGAGAAGGGGGAGAGAGGAGAGAGGGGAGAGAGAGAAGGAGAAGGGGGAGAGAGAGGGGGGAGAGGAGAGAGAGGAGGGAGAGAGAGAAGGAAGAGAGAGAAGGAGAAGGGGGAGAGAGAAGGGGAGAGGGAGAGAGAGGGGGGAGAGAGAAGGAAAGAGAGGAGGGGGGGAGAGAGAGGGGGGAGAGAGGGAAGGAGAGAGGGAGGGGGGGAGAGGGAGAGAGAGGGGGGAGAGAGAAGGAAAGAGAGGAGGGGGGAGAGGGAGAGAGAGGGGGGGAGAGAGAAGGAAAGAGAGGAGGGGGGAAGAGAGGAGGGAGGAGAGAGAGAGAAAGGGGGGAGAGAGAGACGGAGGAGGAGGGAGAGAGAGAGAGAGAGGGGGAAGAGAGAGAGAAAAGGGGAAGAGAGGGGGAGCGAGACGGAGGAGAGGGGAGGGAGGAGAGGGGGGGGGAGAGAGATTGAGATGTAGAAAGAGAGAGTGAAAAGAAGACCAAGGGAGAGAGTTTCAGGGGAAAGGATTAAGAGAAAGAGGAGAGAGGAGAAAGAAGAGACGAGAGGGAGAATAGAGAGAGAAAGCAGACAGAATAAAAAGAGGAGAAAGAAATAGAGTGAGGAGAGATAGACAGGAGAAGAGTAAGGGATAGAGGGAGATACAAAGAGAAGAGAGGAAGAGGAGAGCGAGAAAACCGAAAAATAAAAAAAAAGGGGAGAAGAAGAAAGAGGCAGAGAGATACTGAGAGAGGAGAGAACGAAAGAGGGAGAGGAGATCAAGGGGAAGAAATTTAGGGGGAGAGAGAAAAAGAGAGCAAAGAGGGGAGAGAGAGGAGAAGGGAGACAAAATAAAAAGAAAAGGGGGAGCGAGTGACAGAGGATGGGGGTATAGGAGGAGAGAGTAGAGGGACACAGTAAGAAGTGGGTGGGAAGGACAGTGAGCAGAAGATGTACAGGAAAGGAGAGAATGAAAGCTGAACTCCGGGGACAAACTCTTCACCTTTTTCCCCTTGGAATGGATCCCCTTCCCACTGCAAGGGTTAACTTCTTGTCTTGGGATGATCAATAGAGTGATATATTTGCCTTAGTCTTCAGTCATGCAGACTTGGATCAGCCCCCCCGAATCATCCGGTCATCACAGCTCTCTGTTGTCTTCCCATACAGTGTAGGACCAGCAGTCCTGCATTGTACAGGACACGGAGAGCCCACCTACAAGTAGACAGCAGGGGGAGCTCTGGCAGCCGGGGGAGCGAGGCATGAGGGACGTATATCCCCTTAGTCACCATCTCTGGGTTAAGACCAGCAGTTTTAACCTTGCAGTTGGGACAGGGACCCTGTGTGGGGACCCTGTGTGGGGATGTTTTTTTTTTTTTTTTTTTTTTCTTCTGAGTTCAGCTTTAAAGAAAGTAGGCACCATTTATAAAAGTCCTCAAGTCAACCAATCAGATGAAACTCTGCACCGGAAAATGAAAACCCGAGAAGGCTGGATTGTGACGGCCTATTACAGCAATTCTTTTTACAGACATTCTGATAAATGAGTCCCATTGTGAGGATAAAGCAGAAATACAGCTCGACACAAAGTATCATAACGTAACAACACGGCGCAACATAATCTGATCTAACACGACATACAAATGGCACACACAGCAGTGTACAGGGTGGATCTGCGTGGGGTGGGGGTTGGGTTGATGCTCAGAGCCGTGATAAGAACAGTTGGACCTGTAACCAGTTATTAGTTTAATGAAGAATTGGAAGGCTGGGACTCCTTCAGAGAAAGTGAGAGAACATTTCGATATGTGTGGGGGTTGCAGTGATGCACTGTCGGTGATGAACGTTGTTTTTTTGCTGGAGAAGAGCGAGCAGATTCAGTGATTGAGATAATTTATTTGGCTTCCTGACCTGCAAATATTGTTACTTTACGGATTTAACTTCTATATTGGCTTATACGGTCTATGTCAGCCATTCTCAAGCAGGGTTCTGTAGAATCTTGGGGTTCCTCCAGAGGTAGCTAGGGGTTCCATGAGCTGTAGCTGATTGACTTCCCACCAGTGATGAGCTTACAGTCTATATGGCAACTGAAGAGAATCTTGTGCTGAAGGAAATAGTCTGTTCATGTGTGACAGGGAACTGGTGGAACGTTCATGGTCACTGGTGGAACGTTCATGGTCACTGGTGGAACGTTCATGGTCACTGGTGGAACGTTCATGGTCACTGGTGGAACGTTCATGGTCACTGGTGGAACGTTCATGGTCACTGGTGGAACGTTCATGGTCACTGGTGGAACGTTCATGGTCTCTGGTGGAACGTTCATGGTCTCTGGTGGAACGTTCATGGTCTCTGGTGGAACGTTCATGGTCTCTGGTGGAACGTTCATGGTCTCTGGTGGAACGTTCATGGTCTCTGGTGGAACGTTCATGGTCTCTGGTGGAACGTTCATGGTCTCTGGTGGAACGTTCATGGTCACTGGTGGAACGTTCATGGTCACTGGTGGAACGTTCATGGTCACTGGTGGAACGTTCATGGTCACTGGTGGAACGTTCATGGTCACTGGTGGAACGTTCATGGTCACTGGTGGAACGTTCATGGTCTCTGGTGGAACGTTCATGGTCTCTGGTGGAACGTTCATGGTCTCTGGTGGAACGTTCATGGTCTCTGGTGGAACGTTCATGGTCTCTGGTGGAACGTTCATGGTCTCTGGTGGAACGTTCATGGTCACTGGTGGAACGTTCATGGTCACTGGTGGAACGTTCATGGTCACTGGTGGAACGTTCATGGTCACTGGTGGAACGTTCATGGTCACTGGTGGAACGTTCATGGTCACTGGTGGAACGTCCATGGTCATACTTGGAACACTCATGATCACTTTTGGAACATTTATGATCACTGGTGTTCACTGTTGTAATGCTCCAGGTCACTGCTGGAAAACTCATTGTCACTGGTGGAACTTTCATGGCCACTGGTGGAATGTTCCAGGTCACCTTTGGAATGTTCCAGGTCACCTTTGGGACGTTCATGATCATTGGTGGAGTCACTTTTGGAAAAAAACTCATGGTCACTGGTGGAACGTTCATTGTCACTGTTGAAACATTCATGGTCACTGGTCGAACGTACATGGTCACTATTGGAAAACTCATGGTCTCTGGGGGCATGCTCATGGTCATTCTTGGAACTATCATGGTTACTTTTGGAAAATGAATGATCACTAGTGGACGCCGGTGGAACGTTCATGGTTACTGTTGGAAAACTCATGGTCGCTGGTGGAAAGTTCATGGTCGCTGGTGGAAAGTTCATGGTTATTCTTGGAACACTCATGATCACTGATGGTCACTGTAGGAAAATGCATGGTCTCTGGTGAAACGTTCATGGTCTCTGGTGAAACGTTCATGGTCTCTGGTGAAACGTTCATGGTCTCTGGTGAAACGTTCATGGTCTCTGGTGAAACGTTCATGGTCTCTGGTGAAACGTTCATGGTCTCTGGTGGAACGTTCATGGTCTCTGGTGGAACGTTCATGGTCTCTGGTGGAACGTTCATGGTCTCTGGTGGAACGTTCATGGTCTCTGGTGGAACGTTCATGGTCACTGGTGGAACGTTCATGGTCTCTGGTGGAACGTTCATGGTCTCTGGTGGAACGTTTATGGTTATTCTTGGAACATTCATGAACATTGGTGGTCACTGTTGAAACCTTCCTGTCCACTGTTGGAAAACTCTTTGTCACAGGTGAAATGTTCATGGTCACTAGTGGAATTTTCATGGTCAAAGTTCTGAATCATTGTACCATCACATGGCAGGCTAGGTTGAATGGACATCAAGAAAGTGAACACAAGAACAGACAAGAGTCTCTGCCTCTCTGGAACAAGCAGATGAATATTTTACGAGTGTCAGAGAGAAGACAGAATATCAGAGAGATTATCTACAGGACAATGTCCGGACTGCGGAGACCAATCTCTTGTGTGGCCAAAGCAGATATCCAGGTCAGACACAGCCCTGTACAGAGAGGCCTCTTCGGTGTTGAATGCGTTATCCAGCAGGTCTGCTAGCATTCTACGAAATATTCAGTATGGCGAAATTTCAACATCTGGTAGCATGCCCCAACTAATTATTTAGGAAAATAAAGGTAACCGTTGCTTTACCAATAACTGGTTGCCCTGCTTCCAAATCCAAGCATTGCTTGTGATAATCCTCACTTGTTATGAGAGGAACATTTTTGACTACCTAGTGGCCACGAGGAGACCCTGATGTAGTTTGGGTGGGACCCATTTGGTGCATCCATGCCTTTATCTGCTTTTCTTTCCAGAATGATTTAGTCATTTTTGTCCGTCATCCAGGGTCACCATCTACTCCCAGGATTGGTGCCTGTGCAGTGCTTGGCTGTGCTCACAAATGTCTGATACAAGTCAGCCCCTGCAGCAACCTCTCACCTTGTGACTTGATACACAATTACAGTGTGGCAGCCTGATTACTGGATGGGGGGAGAGGAGACTGAGGAAATGCTTCCTCCTGCCTGCAGCAGACTGATAACATCAGCCTAGGCTGGAGCTCCAGGATGGCTTCTGAATGAAGAAGGCCAATCAAATAACAATCAATGGTTGGTTCTTCTGGAGGTCTTTAGAGATAAAACACCTTATTCAAAATATTGATGTAAATCTATTCATCCATGTGGACATGGAACTGATGACATTTTTCAAATTGGTAAAATAGCCTGGAAACGTAATCAGCATATTGGAAGTAACATCTACATAAGATGAATCCCAATTTCGTCAGATTTAAACTCCTTTTTTTTCATATTTCACAAATTTTAGGCATTTTTCCGTACATGAACACGAACTTTTTTTTTTGGTTTTCTTGGTCCATTTTTGGAGCCAGTTTTCCCCCTCCCCCAACGGTCATGCTCAGTAAAATAACCTTTAAAGCGCACAAGTGCTCACATGTACTCTGAGGGTCATCCAGGCAATTCCTCCGGTAAATCACCTCTGCGGTGCAGCTGCACATTACTATCACATGGTGGGCTATGAAGAGGGCTCTGGGGAGGACAGCAGTACTGAAGGAAACAGGAGGCGGTTGCTGTAAAAAAAAAAAAAACCCTTACAATGCTGCAGAAATTACAAAAGAAAAATACTGTACTTATTAGCAGAGGTGCTGCAATCATATTTCACCAGGCACCAGGGGAGGAGGGGGGAGGCTGTGTGCACTGAGAGGAGCACTGTATATCACTGCACTGAGCAATGCTGTGCTGCAGGGGGTGCCAATAGGGTTGGACCAATAGGGAGCCCATCCTAAGCATCCCTCCCTTGCATTTAGTCTTATTTTAGCTGCTGGCTGGGAAAGTAGTAAAGTTACTGTATAAAATATATATATATATATATATATATATATATATATATATATATATATATATATTTTTTTTTAAGATTTTTATTTCTAATATATATGTGTGTGTGTATATGTATGTACAGTTGTGTTCACAATAATAGCAGTGTGTTAAAAAAAAGTGAATAAAGCTGAAAATCCTTCTAATAGCTTTTATTTCCATCCACACAAATGCATTGGGAACACGACACATTCTATTCCAAATCACAACATGAAGAAAAATATATCAAATTTGTGTTGTTCCTCTAAAAAAAATTGAAGAAAAGTGAATATTAGACGGTTCCAAAAAATCGCAGTGTTTGTATTCTTCTTTACAAACTCAAACATTCACCATATAAACTGAGAAATGTTTGAAGATTTTGCTTTCCTTTGAATGACTTCATGAATATTTGGTTGTAGTCGCACTGTTTCTGAGAACTGCTGTACATCTGTGTTGCATGGAGTCACCCAACTTCTGGCCCCTGTGATCAGGTATTCCAGCCCAGGGTGATTGGACCACATTCCACAGTTCTTCTCTATTTCTTGGTTTTGCCTCAGAAACGGCATTTTTGATGTCACCCCACAAGTTTTCTATTGGATTAAGATCCGGGGATTGGGCTGGCCACTCCATAACGTCCATCTTGTTGGTCTGGAACCAAGATGTTGCACGTTTACTGGTGTGTTTGGGGTCGTTGTCTTGTTGGAACCCCCATTTCAAGGGCATTTCCTCTTCAGCATAAGGCAGCATGACCTCTTCAAGTATTCTGATGTATTCAAACTGATCCATGATCCCTGGTATGCGATAAATAGGCCCAACACCGTAGTATGAGAAACATCCCCATATCATGATGCTTGCACCACCATGCTTCACGGTCTTCACAGTGTACTGTGGCTTGAATTCAGTGTTTGGGGGTCGTCTGACAAACTGTCTCCGCCCACTAGACCCAAAAAGAACAATCTTACTTTCATCAGTCCACAAAATGTTGCGCCATTTCTCTTTAGGCCAGTCAATGTGCTCTTTGGCAGATTGTAACCTCTTCAGCACGTCTTTTTCCCAACAGTGGGACTTTGCGGGGACTTCTTGCAGATAGCTTGGCTTCACATAGGCGTCTTCTAATTGTAACAGTCCTCACAGGGAACGTCACACCTTCTTTCATCTTCCTGGAGCTGATTGTTGGCTGAGTCCGCCCCATTTTGGCTATTCTTCTATCCATTCCAATGGTAGTTTTTCGCTTTCTTCCACGTCTTTCAGGTTTTGGTTGCCATTTTAAAGCATTTGCGATCATTTTAGCTGAGCAGCCGATCATTTTCTGCACTTCTTTATATGTTTCCTCTCTCCAATCAACTTTTTAATCAAGGTACGATGTTCTTCTGAACAATGTCTGGAACGACCCATTTTCCTCAGAATTTCTGAGAGAAATGCACTGTAACCAGCATGTCCAACATTTGCTGCCTTCCTTCCTTAAATAAGGGCAATAATTGCCACCTGTTTTTCAAAGAATGAATGACCTCACTAATAGAACTCCACACTGCTATTATTTTGAACACGCCCCTTTCAATGAGTGATTCAATGACACAGAATCAGCAGCATGCATGTCATGACTGTTGGGTCTGTTGGATTTCTATGACTCTACTACACCTGCTAGGAAATTATTTGCCATGTAGAAATATCATTTCTACCAAAACCAGTGATTGATCCGGTTAGTGATGTCTGACTGCTATTATTTTGAACACAACTGTGTGTGTATGTGTGTGTATAGGTATGTGTGTGTGTGTGTGTGTGTGTGTGTGTGTGTGTATGTATATGTATGTATGTGTGTGTGTGTATATATATATATATAAAACAATATTTTTTTTTAATATATACAGGTGAAACTCGAAAAATTAGAATATCATGCAAAAGTTCATTTATTTCAGTGCAGCAACTTAAAATGTGTAACTAATATATGAGACTCATTACATGCAAAGCAAGATAGTTCAAGCCGTGATTTGTCATCGTTGTGATGATTATGGCTTACAGCTCATGAAAACCCCAAATCCACAATCTCAGAAAATGAGAATATTGTGAAAAGGTGGAATATTCTCGGCTCAAAGTGTCCCACTCTAATCTGAGGGAAAGCCTCAAAAGGTAATTGCAAAAGAAGTTGGATGTTCCCAAAGTGCTGTATCAAAGCACATTAATAGAAAGTTATGTGGAAGGGAAAAGTGTGGAAGAAAAAGGTGCAAAAGCAGCAGGGATGACCGCAGCCTGAAGAGGATTGTCAGGAAAAGGCCATTCAAAAGTGTTGGGGACTTTCACAAGGAGTGGAATGAGGCTGGAGTCAGTGCATCAAGAGCCACCACACACAGACAGACATGGGCTTCAAATGTCGTATTCCTCTTGTCAAGCTGCTCCTGAACAGCAAACAATGTCAGAAGTGTCTTACCTGGGCTAAAGAAAAACAGACCTGGTCTGTTGCTCAGTGGTCCAAAGTCCTCTTTTCTGATGAGAGCAACTTTTGCATGTCATTTGGAAACCAAGGACCCAGAGTATGGAGGAAGAATGAAGAGGCCCAAGGACCCCGAGTATGTAGGAAGAATGGAGAGGCCCAAGGACCCCGAGCCTAGAGGAAGAATGGAGAGGCCCAAGGACCCCGAGCCTGGAGGAAGAATGGAGAGGCCCAAGGACCCCGAGCCTGGAGGAAGAATGGAGAGGCCCAAGGACCCCGAGCCTGGAGGAAGAATGGAGAGGCCCAAGGACCCCGAGCCTGGAGGAAGAATGGAGAGGCCCAAGGACCCCGAGCCTGGAGGAAGAATGGAGAGGCCCAAGGACCCCGAGCCTGGAGGAAGAATGGAGAGGCCCAAGGACCCCGAGCCTGGAGGAAGAATGGAGAGGCCCAAGGACCCCGAGCCTGGAGGAAGAATGGAGAGGCCCAAGGACCCCGAGCCTGGAGGAAGAATGGAGAGGCCCAAGGACCCCGAGCCTGGAGGAAGAATGGAGAGGCCCAAGGACCCCGAGCCTGGAGGAAGAATGGAGAGGCCCAAGGACCCCGAGCCTGGAGGAAGAATGGAGAGGCCCAAGGACCCCGAGCCTGGAGGAAGAATGGAGAGGCCCAAGGACCCCGAGCCTGGAGGAAGAATGGAGAGGCCCAAGGACCCCGAGCCTGGAGGAAGAATGGAGAGACCCAAGGACCCCGAGCCTGGAGGAAGAATGGAGAGGCCCAAGGACCCCGAGCCTGGAGGAAGAATGGAGAGGCCCAAGGACCCCGAGCCTGGAGGAAGAATGGAGAGGCCCAAGGACCCCGAGCCTGGAGGAAGAATGGAGAGGCCCAAGGACCCCGAGCCTGGAGGAAGAATGGAGAGGCCCAAGGACCCCGAGCCTGGAGGAAGAATGGAGAGGCCCAAGGACCCCGAGTATGGAGGAAGAATGGAGAGGCACACGCTGCAAGATGCTTGAAGTCCAGTGTGAAGTTTCCACAGTCTGTGTTGATTTGGGGAGCCATGTCATCTGCTGGTGTTGGTCCACTGTGCTTCATTAAGTCCAGGGTCACCGCAGCCGTCTACCAGGAGATTTTGGAGCACTTAATGCTTCCTTCCACAGACGAGCTTTATGGGGATGCTGACTTCATTTTCCAGCAGGACTTGGCTCCGCCCACACTGCCAAAAGCACCAAAACCTGGTTCAATGACCATGGGATTACTGTGCTTGATTGGCCAGCAAACTCGCCTGACCTGAATCCCATAGGGAATCTATGGGGCATTGCCAAGAGAAAGAGATTAATATGTATTAACCACTTGCCTACCAGGCACTTATACCCCCTTCCTTACCAGGCCAATTTTCAGCTTTCAGCGCTGCCGCACTTTGACAATTGCGCGGTCATGCAACATTGTACCCATATGAAATTTTGATCATTTTTTTCTCACAAATAGAGCTTTCTTTTGGTGGTATTTAATCGCCACTGGGCGCTTTACTTTTTGCGCTATAAATTAAAAAAAGTGCAAAAAATTTGAAAAAAAAAAAAGTTTATTTGTTTCTTTTATAAAATTTTTCAAACAGGTATTTTTTCTCCTTCACTGATTTGCGTTGATGAGGCGGCACTGATGGGCACTGATAGGCGGCACTGATGGGCACTGATAGGCAGCACTAAAGGGCACTGATAGGCAGTACTAATGAGGTGGCACGGATAGGCGGCACTGATAGACAGCACTAATTAGGGGTCACGGATAGGCGGCACTGATATGCAGCACTGATAGGCGGCACTGATAGGTGACACTGATGATGGGTACTGATAGACGGCACTGACTGGCATCACTTCTGGGCACTGACTGGCGGCACTGACTGGCACAACCCCTGGGCACTGACTGGTGGCACTGACTGGCAGCACTGGTGGGCGGCACTGGTGGGCGGCACTGGTGGGTGGGCACTGGTGGGTGGCACTGGTGGGTGGGCACAGGTGGGTGGCACTGGTGGGCACTGGTGGGTGGCACTGGTGGGCACAGGTGGGTGGGCACAGGTGGGTGGCACTGCTGGGCACATGTAGGTGGCACTGCAGAGTGGCACAGGTGGGTGCACTGCTGGGCACAGGTGGGTGCACTGCTGGGCACAGGTTGGGGCACTGCTGGGAACGGGTGGGCGGGGCTAGTGGGCGCACTGCTGGGCGGAAATTGCGGGTGTCACTGCTGGGCACCGATCATCAGGGCACTGATCATCAGTGCCCTGATGATCGGTGCCGATCCCCGCTCTGACAACTGCCGGTTCTCGGCAGTACTTTCCTCACGATCTGACAGCGTGAGGAAAGTGCAGCCGAGAACCGGCACTTGCATTTCCCTGTGATCAGCGTGTCATTGGACACCGCTGATCACGTGGTAAAAGGCCGGTGGGATCGGCCTTTCACCACATCACGTGATCAGCTGTGTCCGTAGGACACAGCGATCACGGAGATCGCCGGGTGCGCGCCCCCTGGGGCGCGCAGGAGAGCGCGTTCTGGGAGGACGTCATATGACGTCCACTCAGAACTGGCCGGCCGCGGTGAAGCTGTCATTCGGCTATGCGCGGTCGGCAAGAGGTTAATCTTTAATTACGGTAGTTACTTTGGTTAAACTCCATTTTTAACTTTAATATTAATACTAAATAAAAATATCAAAGTTAAAAATGGAGTTTACCAAAGTTACTACTTAATAAATTATATAATAATGATATTACAATATTTCCAGGGAAATATTGTTAAGTAGTAACTTTTGGTTGAACTCCATTTTTAACTTTAATATTTTATTTAGTTTATGATGATTACATTTTCATTTTTTATTTATCATTTAATTACTTAATACTATACAATGTATTAATAACAATATTTTCCTGGAAATATTATAAAATTGTTATTTAATTTATTAAGTAGTAACTTTGGTTAAACTGTTTTAGTCATGGACTTAATCATCCAGTGCTTATCTGTTCCTGTCCAAAATTTATGACGCTGGCCAGCTTTTGGAATGTGCGCACATAAAGAAACTCACACTGACACGTTTGGTCTGTGAAAACTTCTCTCTAATTTATTGAAATGAAACCGTGAGTTTATATATGAAAAATGATGCGAACATCACGTGATAACAGCATAAGGATTATATTAGTCTTTGATTGGTCACTTTACACGAAAACAATCTCCGTCATGGTATAGGTGTGATCTTCTTCAGTCTTATCTTAAAAAGAGAAAAACCTTCTTTTGTCTTCCAAATCACACGATGGGAGGGGGTCTGTTCCTGTGAGCAAATATTTCTTAAGCAAGGATTTCTTAAAGTACCACAAAGCCCAGCAGGCAGAAAATATTCACACAGCATATATATTCATGCTAAACATTTATAAATATGTGGAAAGAAATAGTATTAAAGTATAAAAGTAAATATTTATAAAACTTATAGAAATAGCGTATATATATATATATATATTCAATAGGAAACGAAATAGGCATTTTACCAAATCCATCACAAAACCACATTTTACAATATTTTATATACACATTGTATAATAAACTAATTAATAATATTAAGATGATACAATAAAAGGGGTGCAGTGATGTAACAATAGCCGTATAAACTATGGGATTAAGTTGTAACTTTGTTTTTTCAATAATTTACATACATGTTGTATAATAAACTGAATAAAGTTACTAATTTAAATTTTCTATAATAATAATAAAAGCTCAAATGGCTGCTGTTGGCCCTGTTGTAGGAGGGGCCCCACTGGGGAGGATGTTCAGGAAAACTAAATGGTGTCCATTATATAAGGACTGACGTCATCTCGCAGGACTCCCTCCAGTGACAGATCCCACTCTGTGCAGTCAGAAGTATTTGCTTCGTTATCTCATCTATGTGGATTAATTGCCCTCCGGACTTCGGTTACAGACTGGGATCGCCCTTTCCTCCCTACAGCCCCTCCCACCCGGGCGTTCCGTATGTCCGTTTACAGATGACAAACACCCCCCGTGTATTTCTATGGACTGGCGGATGTAAACGGATGATCATCTGTATACATCCATTAATGTCCGCATCTGTTAACATCCATTTTTTGGAACAGAAGAAAACCCTATTTTTCTTCCAGTTAAAAAAAAACACAATGGATGAAAAATGGATGAAAAACTGACGTGAACTGATGAAAAAAATGGATCGCCTGCGTGAAAGGGGCGTAATGCAGTCACACATCCCAGCATTTTCGCTTTTCAAAAAGTTTATATAAATTTATATTGAGGTTTTGCTGTAAGTCCAATCAGATCAAAAAAACTAAACAAAAAAAAAAAAGATAGTCACCTGGCTCAAAAACAGCCTGAGCCCAGGGCTCTCTTTATGCATGGGCGCTGCCCAGGGGCCCCAGGTGCATGGGGGCCCCATGA
>NW_028321854.1:20000-51625 GCF_062004578.1 Staurois parvus | reverse complement strand
AGAGGGGGAGAAAGAGGGAGAGAGAGGGGAGAGAACGAGAGAGAGGGGAGAAAGGGGGAGAAGAGAATGAGAGAGAGAGGGGGAGAGAAGAGGGGGGGAACAAGAGAGAGAGAGAGAGAGAACAAGAGCGAGTGAGAGAGAGAGGGAGAAGGAGGGAGAGAAAACGAGAGATAGAGAGAGGGAGAGGAGAGAGGGGGGGGTGGGGGGGAGCGAGAGGGAGGGGGAAGAGGGTGAGAGGGGGGAGAGAGAGAATGAGATAGAGGGAGAGGGAGAGAGGTAGAGAGAGGGGGAGAAAGAGGGGGGGGGGAGAGAGGGGGGGGAGAATGAGAAAGAGAGAGGGGGGGAACGAGAGAGAGGGGGGAGGAGAGAGAGAACGAGAGAGGGGGTGTGTGGAGAGAGAAAGAGAACAAGAGAGAGAGGGGGAGGGAGAGAGAGAAGAAGAGAGAGAACGAGGGAACGGGAGAGAAGGAGAAAAAGAGAAGTGGGGGGGAGAGAGAGAAGGAAAGAGAGAGTGCAAATAACAGGTTCTGCGCTGCTACATTCCTCCAGAAAAAGTTGATAATTAGTGATACATACAGAGACATACTAATATATATAGATGCATACTAATACCTACTGATACATATAGATGCATACTGGTACATACGGAGACATATAGATACATATTGATACATATAGATACATACGGAGACATATAGATACATATTGATACATATAGATACATATAGATACATACTGATACATGTAGATACATATTGATACATATAGATACATACTGATACATGTAGATACATACATACATACATACATACATACTGATACATATAGATACATATTGATACATATAGATACATACGCAGACATAGCGCTTTCTGTTCTTGAAATCAATGTAAACCAACCACCGAATCTCATACAACCTTCACCATGATCCTGTCATTCCAAAAGTCTTTTTATTATGACAATGCCGGGGATCCCGCTCTGAAGGTTCATCACTTCCTGTTATAGGGTGACAACACTCTGTCTCTTTCTTCCAGTTACACAGTCAGGTTGAAAAAAGACAGAAGTCCATCCAGTTCAACCAGCTGCGCTGTGCTGTGTTGTCACCCTGTCCCATGGACTTTTGTTTCAGCACACATTACACAGATATGGGCCCGTGTTGTCACCATCAGGAAACCCTCCCTGACAAATGCCATGCAGCCATCACTGGAGTGCATGGAGATTGGAAGTGGCTGCAAAGAGGCTGCAGGAGATCAGCAGCACAGAGACGCAACAATGGATTAAAAAGAAAGATGAAAGCAAATATTTTGTTAAAATAAATAAACATTTCAAATGTAATGCCTGAGCTCTGATTGGCTTCTGAAATAAACCTCCCTGAACAGACAGATACAAATGATAGAAATGAAATATAGAAACCTGGAGGAGGTGACAGTCCAGCGAGAAGAACTTCTACCTCCAGGAATAACGCAGCCATTTCAGGCATCCCAGCCCCGTCCAATGACTGACCGGCATCCAGCAGGAGAGGAGAGGAAGGTGGCCAAGTCCTGGATGGCTTTCATGTATACAACCAATCAGATGCTAGAGGAGCCGCCACATATTAACCAATACATGTCGGAGAAAACTGGTCCTGATAAAAGATTCTTCTTTCATATACACTGCAGCACGTAAAACTGATCCACTGCACCAAAGTGATCCTCCTCTCTGACCATCTACGTCAAAGTGATCCCTCTATGGTAATCTATGTCAAAGTGATCCCTCTCTGGCCATCTATGTCAAAGTGATCCCTATATGGCCATCTATATCAAAGTGATCCCTCTATGGCCATCTACGTCAAAGTGATCCCTCTCTGGCCATCTATATCAAAGTGATCCCTCTATGGCCATCTACGTCAAAGTGATCCCTCTCTGGCCATCTATATCAAAGTGATCCCTCTCTGGCCATCTATATCAAAGTGATCCCTCTATGGCCATCTACGTCAAAGTGATCCCATTCTGGCCATCTATGTCAAAGTGATCCCTATATGGCCATCTATATCAAAATGATCCCTCTCTGGCCATCTATGTCAAAGTGATCCCTCTCTGGCCATCTATATCAAAGTGATCCCTCTCTGGCCATCTATATCAAAGTGATCCCTCTCTGGCCATCTACCACAAAGTGATCCCTTTCTGGCCATCTACGTCAAAGTGATCCCTCTATGGCCATCTATGTCAAAGTGATCCTTCTCAGATCATCAATGTCAAAGTGATCCCTCTCTGGCCAACTGTGTCAATATCTATATCAAAGTGATCCCTCTCTGGCCATCTATATCAAAGTGATCCCTCTATGGCCATCTACGTCAAAGTGATCCCTCTCTGGCCATCTATATCAAAGTGATCCCTCTCTGGCCATCTATATCAAAGTGATCCCTCTATGGCCATCTACGTCAAAGTGATCCCATTCTGGCCATCTATGTCAAAGTGATCCCTATATGGACATCTATATCAAAGTGATCCCTCTCTGGCCATCTATGTCAAAGTGATCCCTCTCTGGCCATCTATATCAAAGTGATCCCTCTCTGGCCATCTATATCAAAGTGATCCCTCTCTGGCCATCTACCACAAAGTGATCCCTTTCTGGCCATCTACGTCAAAGTGATCCCTCTATGGCCATCTATGTCAAAGTGATCCTTCTCAGATCATCAATGTCAAAGTGATCCCTCTCTGGCCAACTGTGTCAAGTGTTCCCTCTCTGGTCAACTATGTCAAAGTGATCCCTCTCTGCCCATCTATGTCAAAATGATCCCTCTATGGCCATGTATGTCAAAGTGATCCCTCTCTGGCCATCTATGTCAAAGTGATCCCTCTCTGGCCAACTGTGTCAAGTGATCCCTCTCTGGCCATCTATGTCAAAGTGATCCCTCTCTGGCAATCTATGTCAAAGTTATCCCTCTATGGCCATCTATGTCAAAGTGATCCCTCTCAGGTCATCAATGTCAAAGTGATCCCTCTATGTGATACCTCTCTGGTAATGTATGTTAAAGTGATCCCTCTCAGGTCATCAATGTCAAAGGGATCCCTCTATGGCCATCTATGTCAAAGTGATCCCATCGGCCATCTATGTCAAAGTGATCCCTCTCTGGCAATCTATGTCAAAGTGATCCCTCTCAGGTCATCTATGTCAAAGTGATCCCTCTATGTGATACCTCTCTGGCCATCTATGTCAAAGCGATCCCTCCCTCTGTGACCATCTATGTCAAAAATGTTCTCTCCCTGACCAACTGTGTCAAGTGATCCCTCTGTGGAAATCTATATCAAAGTGATCCCTCTCTGGCCAACTGTGTCAAGTGATCCCTCTCTGGTCATCTATGTTATAGTGATCCCTCTCTGGCCATTTATGTCAAAAGTGATCCTTTTCTGGCCATCTATGTCAAAGTGATCCCTCTCTGGCCATCTATATCAAAGTGATCCCTCTCTGGCCATCTAGGTCAAAGTGATCCCTCTCTGACCATCTATGTCAAAGTGATCCCTCTCTGGCCATCTATGTCAAAGTGATCCATCTCTGGTCATGTATGTCAAAGTGATCCATCTCTGGCCAACTGTGTCAAGTGATCCCTCTCTGATCATCTATGTCAAAGTGATCCCTCTCTGCCCATCTATGTCAAAGGGATCCCTCTATGGCCATGTATGTTAAAGTGATCCCTTTATGACCACTATGTCAAAGTGATCCCTCCCTCTATGGCCATCTATGTCAAAGTGATCCCTCTCTGGCCAACTGTGTCAAGTGATCCCTCTATGGCCATCTATGTCAAAGTGATCCCTCTCTGGCCAACTGTGTCAAAAGTGATCCCTTTCTGGCCATCTATGTCAAAGTGATCCCTCTCTGGCCATCTATGTCAAAGTGATCCCTCTCTGGCCATCTATGTCAAAGTGATACCTCTCTGGTCATGTATGTCAAACTGATCCCTCTCTGGTCATCATTGTCAAAGTAATCCCTCTCTGGTCATCTATGTCAGAGATCCCTCTCTGGTCATCAATGTCAAAGTGATCCCTCTCTGGTCATCAGTGTCTAAGTGATCCCTCTCTGGTCATCAATGTCAGAGATCCCTCTCTGGTCATCAATGTCAAAGTGATCCCACTAAGGTCATCAATGTCAAAGTGATCCCTCTCTGGTCAACTGTGTCAAGTGATCCCTCTCCAGTCATCTAAGTCAAAGCAATCCACCTCTCGTCATCTTTATCAAAGTGATCCCTCTCTGGCCATCTATGTCAAAGTGATCACTCTCTGGCCATCTATGTCAAAGTGATCCCTCCTTGGCCATCTATGTCAAAGTGATCCCTCTCTGGCCATCTATGTCAAAGTGATCCCTTTCTGGCCATCTATGTCAAAGTGATCCCTCTCTGGCCATCTACGTCAAAGTGATCCCTCTCTGGCCCTCTATGTCAAAAGTGATCCCTCTCTGACCCTCTATGTCAAAAGTGATCCCTCTCTGGCCATCTACGTCAAAGTGATCCCTCTCTGGCCATCTATGTCAAAGTGATTCCTCTCTGGCCATCTACGTCAAAGTGATCCCTCTCTGGCCCTCTATGTCAAAAGTGATCCCTCTCTGGCCATCTATGTCAAAGTGATCCCTCTGTGACCAACTGTGTCAAGTGATCCCTCTCTGGCTATCTATGTCAAAGTGATCCCTCTATGGCTATCTACGTCAAAGTGATCCATCTCTGGCCATCTATGTCAAAGTGATCCCTCTATGGCCATCTATGTCAAAGTGATCCCTCTCTGGTCATGTATGTCAAAGTGATCCCTCTCAGGTCATCAATGTCAAAGTGATCCCTCTATGGCCATCTATGTCAAAGTGATCCCTCTCTGGCCATCTATGTCAAAGTGATCCCTCTCTGGCCATCTATGTCAAAGTGATCCCTCCATCTGTGACCATCTATGTCAATAGTGTTCTCTCTCTGGCCAACTGTGTCAAGTGATCCCTCTCTGGCCATCTATGTCAAAGTGATCCATCTATGGCCATCTATGTCAAAGTGATCCCTTTCTGGCCATCTATGTCAAAAGTGATCCCTTTCTGGCCATCTATGTCAAAGTGATCCCTCTCTGGCGGCCATCTATGTCAAAGTGATCCCTCTCTGGCCATCTATGTCAAAGTGATCCTTCTCAGGTCATCAATGTCAAAGTGATCCCTCTCTGGTCATCTTTGTCAAAGTGATCCCTCTCTGGCCATCTATGTCAAAGTGATCCCTCTATGGCCATCTATGTCAAAGTGATCCCTCTATGGCCATCTATGTCAAAGTGATCCCTCTCTGGTCATCAATGTCAAAATGATCCCTCTCTGGTCATCAATGTCAAAGTGATCCCTCTCTGGTCATCAGTGTCTAAGTGATCCCTCTCTGGTCATCACTGTCAAAGTGATCCCACTAAGGTCATCAATGTCAAAGTGATCCCTCTCTTGCCAACTGTGTCAAGTGATCCCTCTCCAGTCATCTAAGTCAAAGCAATCCACCTCTCGTCATCTTTATCAAAGTGATCCCTCTTTGGCTATCTATGTCAAAGTGATCACTCTATGGCCATCTATGTCAAAGTGATCCCTCTTTGGCCATCTATGTCAAAGTGATCCCTCTATGGTAATCTATGTCAAAGTGATCCTTCTCTGGCCATCTATGTCAAAGTGATCCCTTTCTGGCCATCTATGTCAAAGTGATCCCTCTATGGTCATCTATGTCAAAGTGATCCCTCTCTGGCCATCTATGTCAAAGTGATCCCTCTATGGTCATCTATGTCAAAGTGATCCCTCTATGGTCATCTATGTCAAAGTGATCCCTCTCTGGCCATCTATGTCAAAGTGATCCCTTTCTGGCCATCTATGTCAAAAGTGATCCCTCTCTGGCCATCTACGTCAAAGTGATCCCTCTCTGGCCATCTATGTCAAAAGTGATCCCTCTATGGCCATCTATGTAAAAGTGATCCTTCTCTGGCCATCTATGTCAAAGTGATCCCTCTCTGGCCATCTATGTCAAAGTGATCCGTCTCTGGCCATCTATGTCAAAAGGGATCCCTCTCTGGCCATCTACGTCAAAGTGATCCCTCTCTTGCCATCTATGTCAAAGTGATCCCTCTCTGGCCATCTACGTCAAAGTGATCCCTCTCTGGCCATCTATGTCAAAGTGATCCCACTATGGCCATCTATGTCAAAGTGATCCCACTATGGCAATCTATGTCAAAGTGATCCCACTATGGCAATCTATGTCAAAGTGATCCCTCTCTGGCCATCTATGTCAAAGTGATCCCTCTCTGGCCATCTATGTCAAAGTGATCCATCTCTGGTCATGTATTTTAAAGTGATCCCTCTCAGGTCATCAATGTCAAAGTGATCCCACTATGGTCATCTATGTCAAAGTGATCCCTCTCTGGTCATGTATGTTAAAGTGATCCCTCTCAGGTCATCAATGTCAAAGTGATCCCTCTATGGCCATCTATATCAAAGTGATCCCTCTCTGGCCATCTATGTCAAAGTGATCCCTCTCTGGCCATCTATGTCAAAGTGATCCCTCTGTGACCAACTGTGTCAAGTGATCCCTCTCTGGCCATCTATGTCAAAGTGATCCCTCTATGACCAACTGTGTCAAAGTGATCCCTTTCTGGCCATCTACGACAAAGTGATCCCTGTATGGCTATCTATGTCAAAGTGATCCTTCTCTGGCCATCTATGTCAAAGTGATCCCTTTCTGGCCATCTATGTCAAAGTGATCCCTCTCTGGCCATCTATGTCAAAGTGATCCATCTCTGGTCATGTATTTTAAAGTGATCCCTCTCAGGTCATCAATGTCAAAGTGATCCCACTATGGCCATCTATGTCAAAGTGATCCCTCTCTGGTCATGTATGTCAAAGTGATCCCTCTCAGGTCATCAATGTCAAAGTGATCCCTCTATGGCCATCTATATCAAAGTGATCCCTCTCTGGCCATCTATGTCAAAGTGATCCCTCTCTGGCCATCTATGTCAAAGTGATCCCTCTGTGACCAACTGTGTCAAGTGATCCCTCTCTGGTCATCTATGTCAAAGTGATCCCTCTATGACCAACTGTGTCAAAGTGATCCCTTTCTGGCCATCTACGACAAAGTGATCCCTTTCTGGCCATCTATGTCAAAGTGATCCCACTATGGCAATCTATGTCAAAGTGATCCCTCTCTGGCCATCTATGTCAAAGTGATCCATCTCTGGTCATGTATTTCAAAGTGATCCCTCTCAAGGTCATCAATGTCAAAGTGATCTCACTATGGTCATCTATGTCAAAGTGATCCCTCTCTGGTCATGTATGTCAAAGTGATCCCTCTCAGGTCATCAATGTGAAAGTGATCCCTCTATGGCCATCTATGTCAAAGTGATCCCTCTATGGCCATCTATGTCAAAGTGATCCCTCTATGGCCATCTATGTCAAAGTGATCCCTCTCTGGTCATGTATGTCAAAGTAATCCCTCTCTGGTCATCAATGTCAGAGATCCCTCTCTGGTCATCAATGTCAAAGTGATCCCACTAAGGTCATAAATGTCAAAGTGATCCCTCTCTGGTCAACTGTGTCAAGTAATCCCTCTATGGCAATCTATGTCAAAAGGATCCCTCTCTTGCCAACTGTGTCAAGTGATCCCTCTCCAGTCATCTAAGTCAAAGCAATCCACCTCTCGTCATCTTTATCAAAGTGATCTCTCACTGGCAATCTATGTCAAAGTGATCCCTCTCTGGCCATCTATGTCAAAGTGATCCCTCTTTGGCCATCTATGTCAAAGTGATCCCTTTCTGGCCATCTATGTCAAAGTGATCCCTCTATGGCCATCTATGTATAAGTGATCCTTCTCTGGCCATCTATGTCAAAGTGATCCCTTTCTGGCCATCTATGTCAAAGTAATCCCTCAATGATCATCTATGTCAAAGTAATCCCTCTCTGGCCATGTATGTCAAAGTGATCCCTCTCTGGCCATCTATGTCAAAAGTGATCCCTCTCTTGCCATCTATGTCAAAGTGATCCCTCTCTGGCCATCTACGTCAAAGTGATCCCTCTCTGGCCATCTATGTCAAAGTGATCCCTCTGTGACCAACTGTGTCAAGTGATCCCTCTCTGGCCAACTATGTCAAAGTGATCCCTCTATGGCCATCTATGTCAAAGTGATCCCACTATGGCAATCTATGTCAAAGTGATCCCACTATGGCAATCTATGTCAAAGTGATCCCACTATGGCAATCTATGTCAAAGTGATCCCACTATGGCAATCTATGTCAAAGTGATCCCACAATGGCATTCTATGTCAAAGTGATCCCACTATGGCCATCTATGTCAAAGTGATCCCTCTCTTGCCATCTATGTCAAAGTGATCCATCTCTGGTCATGTATTTTAAAGTGATCCCTCTCAGGTCATCAATGTCAAAATGATCCCACTATGGCCATCTATGTCAAAGTGCTCCCACTATGGCAATCTATGTCAAAGTGATCCCTCTCTGGTCATGTGTGTTAAAGTGATCCCTCTCAGGTCATCAATGTAAAAGTGATCCCTCTATGGCCATCTATGTCAAAGTGATCCCTCTCTGGCCATCTATGTCAAAGTGATCCCTCTCTGGCCATCTATGTCACAGTGATCCCTCTGTGACCAACTGTGTCAAGTGATCCCTCTCTGGCCATCTATGTCAAAGTGATCCCTCTATGACCAACTGTGTCAAAGTGATCCCTTTCTGGCCATCTACGACAAAGTGATCCCTGTATGGCTATCTATGTCAAAGTGATCCCTTTCTGGCCATCTATGTCAAAGTGATCCCACTATGGCAATCTATGTCAAAGTGATCCCTCTCTGGCCATCTATGTCAAAGTGATCCATCTCTGGTCATGTATTTCAAAGTGATCCCTCTCAGGTCATCAATGTCAAAGTGATCTTACTATGGTCATCTATGTCAAAGTGATCCCTCTCTGGTCATGTATGTCAAAGTGATCCCTCTCAGGTCATCAATGTCAAAGTGATCCCTCTATGGCCATCTATGTCAAAATGATCCCTCTCTGGCCATCTATGTCAAAGTGATCCCTCTATGGCCATCTATGTCAAAGTGATCCCTCTCTGGTCATGTATGTCAAAGTGATCCCTCTCAGGTCATCAATGTGAAAGTGATCCCTCTCTGGCCATCTATGTCAAAGTGATCCCTCTATGGCCATCTATGTCAAAGTGATCCCTCTATGGCCATCTATGTCAAAGTGATCCCTCTATGGCCATCTATGTCAAAGTGATCCCTCTCTGGTCATGTATGTCAAAGTGATCCCTCTCTGGTCATCAATGTCAGAGATCCCTCTCTGGTCATCAATGTCAAAGTGATCCCACTAAGGTCATCAATGTCAAAGTGATCCCTCTCTGGTCAACTGTGTCAAGTAATCCCTCTATGGCAATCTATGTCAAAAGGATCCCTCTCTGGCCATCTATGTCAAAGTGATCCCTCTCTGGCCATCTATGTCAAAGTGATCCCTTTCTGGCCATCTATGTCAAAGTGATCACTCTCTGGCCATCTATGACAAAGTGATCCTTCTCTGGCCATCTATGTCAAAGTGATCCCTCTCTGGCCATCTATGTCAAAGTGATCCCTTTCTGGCCATCTATGTCAAAGTAATCCCTCTATGGTCATCTATGTCAAAGTGATCCCTCTCTGGCCATCTATGTCAAAAGTGATCCCTCTCTTGCCATCTACGTCAAAGTGATCCCTCTCTGGCCATCTATGTCAAAGTGATCCCTCTGTGACCAACTGTGTCAAGTGATCCCTCTCTGGCCATCTATGTCAAAGTGATCCCTCTATGACCAACTGTGTCAAAGTTATCCCTTTCTGGCCATCTATGACAAAGTGATCCCTCTATGGCTATCTACGTCAAAGTGATCCCTCTATGGCCATCTATGTCAAAGTGATCCCTCTCTGGTCATCTATGTCAAAGTGATCCCTCTATGGCCATCTATGTCAAAGTGATCCCTCTCTGGTCATCTATGTCAAAGTGATCCCTCTCTGGTCATGTATGTCAAAGTGATCCCTCTCAGGTCATCAATGTCAAAGTGATCCCTCCATGGCCATCTATGTCAAAGTGATCCCTCTATGGCCATCTATGTCAAAGTGATCCCTCCCTCTGTGACCATCTATGTCAAAAGTGTTCTCTCCCTGACCAACTGTGTCAAGTGATCCCTCTATGGCCATCTATGTCAAAGTGATCCATCTATGGCCATCTATGTCAAAGTGATCCCTCTCTGGCCAACTGTGTCAAGTGATTCCTCTGTGGCCATCTATGTTAAAGTGATCCCTCTCTGGTCATCAGTGTCAAATTGATCCCTCTCTGGTCATCTATGTCAGAGATCTCTCTCTGGTCATCAATGTCAAAGTGATCCCTCTATGGCCATCTATGTTAAAGTGATCCATCTATGGCCATCTATGTCAAAGTGATCCCTCTCTGGCCATCTATGTCAAAGCGATCCCTCTCTGACCACTATGTCAAAGTGATCCCTCTATGGCCATCTATGTCAAAGTGATCCCTCTCTGGCCAACTGTGTCAAGTGATCCCTCTCTGGCCATCTATGTCAAAGTGATCCCTCTCTGGCCATCTATGTCAAAGTGATCCTTTCTGGCTATCTATGTCAAAAGTAATCCCTCTCTGGCCGTCTATGTCAAAGTGATACCTCTCTGGTCATCAGTGTCTAAGTGATCCCTCTCTGGTCATCAATGTCAAAGTGATCCCTCTCTGGTCATCAGTGTCAAAGTGATCCCTCTCTGGTCATCTATGTCAAAGTGATCCCTCTCTGGTCATCAGTGTCTAAGTGATCCCTCTCTGGTCATCATTGTCAGAGATCCCTCTCTGGTCATATATGTCAAAGTGATCCCACTAAGGTCATCAATGTCAAGTGATCCCTCTATGGCAATCTATGTGAAAGTGATCCCTTTCAAATAATCTATGTCAAAAGGATCTCTCTCTCTTGCCAACTGTGTCAAGTGATCCCTCTCCAGTCATCTAAGTCAAAGCAATCCACCTCTCGCCATCTTTATCAAAGTGATCTCTCACTGGCCATCTATGTCAAAGTGATCCCTCTCTGGCCATCAATATCAAAGTGATCCCTCTTTGGCCATCAATGTCAAAGTGATCCCTCTCTGGCCATCTATGTCAAAGTGATCCCTCTCTGGCCATCTATGTCAAAGTGATCCCTCTCTGGCCATCTATGTCAAAGTGATCCCTCTATGGCCATCTATGTCAAAGTGATCCCTCCCTCTGTGACCATCTATGTCAAAAGTGTTCTCTCCCTGACCAACTGTGTCAAGTGATCCCTCTATGGCCATCTATGTCAAAGTGATCCCTCTCTGGCCATCTATGTCAAAGTGATCCCTCTCTGGCCAACTGTGTCAAGTGATTCCTCTGTGGCCATCTTTGTTAAAGTGATCCCTCTCTGGTCATCAGTGTCAAATTGATCCCTCTCTGGTCATCTATGTCAGTGATCCCTCTCTGGCCATCTATGTCAAAGCGATCCCTCTCTGACCACTATGTCAAAGTGATCCCTCTATGGCCATCTATGTCAAAGTGATCCCTCTCTGGCCAACTGTGTCAAGTGATCCCTCTATGGCCATCTATGTCAAAGTGATCCCTCTCTGGCCAACTGTGTCAAGTGATCCCTCTCTGGCCATCTATGTCAAAGTGATCCCTGTCTGGCCATCTATGTCAAAAGTGATCCCTCTCTGGCCGTCTATGTCAAAGTGATCCCTCTCTGGCCATCTATGTCAAAGTGATCCCTCTGTGACCAACTGTGTCAAGTGATCCCTCTCTGGCCATCTATGTCAAAGTGATCCCTCTGTGACCAACTGTGTCAAGTGATCCCTCTCTGGCCATCTATGTCAAAGTGATCCCTTTCTGGCCATCTACGACAAAGTGATCCCTGTATGGCTATCTATGTCAAAGTGATCCTTCTCTGGCCATCTATGTCAAAGTGATCCCTTTCTGGCCATCTATGTCAAAGTGATCCCTCTCTGGCCATCTATGTCAAAGTGATCCATCTCTGGTCATGTATTTTAAAGTGATCCCTCTCAGGTCATCAATGTCAAAGTGATCCCACTATGGCCATCTATGTCAAAGTGATCCCACTATGGCAATCTATGTCAAAGTGATCCTTCTCTGGCCATCTATGTCAAAGTGATCCCTCTCTGGCCAACTGTGTCAAGTGATTCCTCTGTGGCCATCTTTGTTAAAGTGATCCCTCTCTGGTCATCAGTGTCAAATTGATCCCTCTCTGGTCATCTATGTCAGTGATCCCTCTCTGGCCATCTATGTCAAAGCGATCCCTCTCTGACCACTATGTCAAAGTGATCCCTCTATGGCCATCTATGTCAAAGTGATCCCTCTCTGGCCAACTGTGTCAAGTGATCCCTCTATGGCCATCTATGTCAAAGTGATCCCTCTCTGGCCAACTGTGTCAAGTGATCCCTCTCTGGCCATCTATGTCAAAGTGATCCCTGTCTGGCCATCTATGTCAAAAGTGATCCCTCTCTGGCCGTCTATGTCAAAGTGATCCCTCTCTGGCCATCTATGTCAAAGTGATCCCTCTGTGACCAACTGTGTCAAGTGATCCCTCTCTGGCCATCTATGTCAAAGTGATCCCTCTGTGACCAACTGTGTCAAGTGATCCCTCTCTGGCCATCTATGTCAAAGTGATCCCTTTCTGGCCATCTACGACAAAGTGATCCCTGTATGGCTATCTATGTCAAAGTGATCCTTCTCTGGCCATCTATGTCAAAGTGATCCCTTTCTGGCCATCTATGTCAAAGTGATCCCTCTCTGGCCATCTATGTCAAAGTGATCCATCTCTGGTCATGTATTTTAAAGTGATCCCTCTCAGGTCATCAATGTCAAAGTGATCCCACTATGGCCATCTATGTCAAAGTGATCCCACTATGGCAATCTATGTCAAAGTGATCCTTCTCTGGCCATCTATGTCAAAGTGATCCCTCTCAGGTCATCAATGTCAAAGTGATCCCTCTATGGCCATCTATATCAAAGTGATCCCTCTCTGGCCATCTATGTCAAAGTGATCCCTCTCTGGCCATCTATGTCAAAGTGATCCCTCTGTGACCAACTGTGTCAAGTGATCCCTCTCTGGTCATCTATGTCAAAGTGATCCCTCTATGACCAACTGTGTCAAAGTGATCCCTTTCTGGCCATCTACGACAAAGTGATCCCTGTATGGCTATCTATGTCAAAGTGATCCCTTTCTGGCCATCTATGTCAAAGTGATCCCACTATGGCAATCTATGTCAAAGTGATCCCTCTCTGGCCATCTATGTCAAAGTGATCCATCTCTGGTCATGTATTTCAAAGTGATCCCTCTCAAGGTCATCAATGTCAAAGTGATCTCACTATGGTCATCTATGTCAAAGTGATCCCTCTCTGGTCATGTATGTCAAAGTGATCCCTCTCAGGTCATCAATGTGAAAGTGATCCCTCTATGGCCATCTATGTCAAAGTGATCCCTCTATGGCCATCTATGTCAAAGTGATCCCTCTATGGCCATCTATGTCAAAGTGATCCCTCTCTGGTCATGTATGTCAAAGTGATCCCTCTCTGGTCATCAATGTCAGAGATCCCTCTCTGGTCATCAATGTCAAAGTGATCCCACTAAGGTCATCAATGTCAAAGTGATCCCTCTCTGGTCAACTGTGTCAAGTAATCCCTCTATGGCAATCTATGTCAAAAGGATCCCTCTCTTGCCAACTGTGTCAAGTGATCCCTCTCCAGTCATCTAAGTCAAAGCAATCCACCTCTCGTCATCTTTATCAAAGTGATCTCTCACTGGCAATCTATGTCAAAGTGATCCCTCTCTGGCCATCTATGTCAAAGTGATCCCTCTTTGGCCATCTATGTCAAAGTGATCCCTTTCTGGCCATCTATGTCAAAGTGATCCCTCTATGGCCATCTATGTATAAGTGATCCTTCTCTGGCCATCTATGTCAAAGTGATCCCTTTCTGGCCATCTATGTCAAAGTAATCCCTCAATGATCATCTATGTCAAAGTAATCCCTCTCTGGCCATGTATGTCAAAGTGATCCCTCTCTGGCCATCTACGTCAAAGTGATCCCTCTCTGGCCATCTATGTCAAAGTGATCCCTCTGTGACCAACTGTGTCAAGTGATCCCTCTCTGGCCAACTATGTCAAAGTGATCCCTCTATGGCCATCTATGTCAAAGTGATCCCACTATGGCAATCTATGTCAAAGTGATCCCACTATGGCAATCTATGTCAAAGTGATCCCACTATGGCAATCTATGTCAAAGTGATCCCACTATGGCAATCTATGTCAAAGTGATCCCACAATGGCAATCTATGTCAAAGTGATCCCACTATGGCCATCTATGTCAAAGTGATCCCTCTCTTGCCATCTATGTCAAAGTGATCCATCTCTGGTCATGTATTTTAAAGTGATCCCTCTCAGGTCATCAATGTGAAAGTGATCCCTCTATGGCCATCTATGTCAAAGTGATCCCTCTATGGCCATCTATGTCAAAGTGATCCCTCTATGGCCATCTATGTCAAAGTGATCCCTCTCTGGTCATGTATGTCAAAGTGATCCCTCTCTGGTCATCAATGTCAGAGATCCCTCTCTGGTCATCAATGTCAAAGTGATCCCACTAAGGTCATCAATGTCAAAGTGATCCCTCTCTGGTCAACTGTGTCAAGTAATCCCTCTATGGCAATCTATGTCAAAAGGATCCCTCTCTTGCCAACTGTGTCAAGTGATCCCTCTCCAGTCATCTAAGTCAAAGCAATCCACCTCTCGTTATCTTTATCAAAGTGATCTCTCACTGGCAATCTATGTCAAAGTGATCCCTCTCTGGCCATCTATGTCAAAGTGATCCCTCTTTGGCCATCTATGTCAAAGTGATCCCTTTCTGGCCATCTATGTCAAAGTGATCCCTCTATGGCCATCTATGTATAAGTGATCCTTCTCTGGCCATCTATGTCAAAGTGATCCCTTTCTGGCCATCTATGTCAAAGTAATCCCTCAATGATCATCTATGTCAAAGTAATCCCTCTCTGGCCATGTATGTCAAAGTGATCCCTCTCTGGCCATCTATGTCAAAAGTGATCCCTCTCTTGCCATCTATGTCAAAGTGATCCCTCTCTGGCCATCTACGTCAAAGTGATCCCTCTCTGGCCATCTATGTCAAAGTGATCCCTCTGTGACCAACTGTGTCAAGTGATCCCTCTCTGGCCAACTATGTCAAAGTGATCCCTCTATGGCCATCTATGTCAAAGTGATCCCACTATGGCAATCTATGTCAAAGTGATCCCACTATGGCAATCTATGTCAAAGTGATCCCACTATGGCAATCTATGTCAAAGTGATCCCACTATGGCAATCTATGTCAAAGTGATCCCACAATGGCAATCTATGTCAAAGTGATCCCACTATGGCCATCTATGTCAAAGTGATCCCTCTCTTGCCATCTATGTCAAAGTGATCCATCTCTGGTCATGTATTTTAAAGTGATCCCTCTCAGGTCATCAATGTCAAAATGATCCCACTATGGCCATCTATGTCAAAGTGATCCCACTATGGCAATCTATGTCAAAGTGATCCCTCTCTGGTCATGTGTGTTAAAGTGATCCCTCTCAGGTCATCAATGTAAAAGTGATCCCTCTATGGCCATCTATGTCAAAGTGATCCCTCTCTGGCCATCTATGTCAAAGTGATCCCTCTGTGACCAACTGTGTCAAGTGATCCCTCTCTGGCCATCTATGTCAAAGTGATCCCTCTATGACCAACTGCGTCAAAGTGATCCCTTTCTGGCCATCTACGACAAAGTGATCCCTGTATGGCTATCTATGTCAAAGTTATCCCTTTCTGGCCATCTATGTCAAAGTGATCCCACTATGGCAATCTATGTCAAAGTGATCCCTCTCTGGCCATCTATGTCAAAGTGATCCATCTCTGGTCATGTATTTCAAAGTGATCCCTCTCAGGTCATCAATGTCAAAGTGATCTTACTATGGTCATCTATGTCAAAGTGATCCCTCTCTGGTCATGTATGTCAAAGTGATCCCTCTCAGGTCATCAATGTCAAAGTGATCCCTCTATGGCCATCTATGTCAAAATGATCCCTCTCTGGCCATCTATGTCAAAGTGATCCCTCTATGGCCATCTATGTCAAAGTGATCCCTCTCTGGTCATGTATGTCAAAGTGATCCCTCTCTGGCCATCTACGTCAAAGTGATCCCTCTCTGGCCATCTATGTCAAAGTGATCCCTCTGTGACCAACTGTGTCAAGTGATCCCTCTCTGGCCAACTATGTCAAAGTGATCCCTCTATGGCCATCTATGTCAAAGTGATCCCACTATGGCAATCTATGTCAAAGTGATCCCACTATGGCAATCTATGTCAAAGTGATCCCACAATGGCAATCTATGTCAAAGTGATCCCACTATGGCCATCTATGTCAAAGTGATCCCTCTCTTGCCATCTATGTCAAAGTGATCCATCTCTGGTCATGTATTTTAAAGTGATCCCTCTCAGGTCATCAATGTCAAAATGATCCCACTATGGCCATCTATGTCAAAGTGATCCCACTATGGCAATCTATGTCAAAGTGATCCCTCTCTGGTCATGTGTGTTAAAGTGATCCCTCTCAGGTCATCAATGTAAAAGTGATCCCTCTATGGCCATCTATGTCAAAGTGATCCCTCTCTGGCCATCTATGTCAAAGTGATCCCTCTGTGACCAACTGTGTCAAGTGATCCCTCTCTGGCCATCTATGTCAAAGTGATCCCTCTATGACCAACTGCGTCAAAGTGATCCCTTTCTGGCCATCTACGACAAAGTGATCCCTGTATGGCTATCTATGTCAAAGTTATCCCTTTCTGGCCATCTATGTCAAAGTGATCCCACTATGGCAATCTATGTCAAAGTGATCCCTCTCTGGCCATCTATGTCAAAGTGATCCATCTCTGGTCATGTATTTCAAAGTGATCCCTCTCAGGTCATCAATGTCAAAGTGATCTTACTATGGTCATCTATGTCAAAGTGATCCCTCTCTGGTCATGTATGTCAAAGTGATCCCTCTCAGGTCATCAATGTCAAAGTGATCCCTCTATGGCCATCTATGTCAAAATGATCCCTCTCTGGCCATCTATGTCAAAGTGATCCCTCTATGGCCATCTATGTCAAAGTGATCCCTCTCTGGTCATGTATGTCAAAGTGATCCCTCTCAGGTCATCAATGTGAAAGTGATCCCTCTCTGGCCATCTATGTCAAAGTGATCCCTCTATGGCCATCTATGTCAAAGTGATCCCTCTATGGCCATCTATGTCAAAGTGATCCCTCTATGGCCATCTATGTCAAAGTGATCCCTCTCTGGTCATGTATGTCAAAGTGATCCCTCTCTGGTCATCAATGTCAGAGATCCCTCTCTGGTCATCAATGTCAAAGTGATCCCACTAAGGTCATCAATGTCAAAGTGATCCCTCTCTGGTCAACTGTGTCAAGTAATCCCTCTATGGCAATCTATGTCAAAAGGATCCCTCTCTGGCCATCTATGTCAAAGTGATCCCTCTCTGGCCATCTATGTCAAAGTGATCCCTTTCTGGCCATCTATGTCAAAGTGATCACTCTCTGGCCATCTATGACAAAGTGATCCTTCTCTGGCCATCTATGTCAAAGTGATCCCTCTCTGGCCATCTATGTCAAAGTGATCCCTTTCTAGCCATCTATGTCAAAGTAATCCCTCTATGGTCATCTATGTCAAAGTGATCCCTCTCTGGCCATCTATGTCAAAAGTGATCCCTCTCTTGCCATCTACGTCAAAGTGATCCCTCTCTGGCCATCTATGTCAAAGTGATCCCTCTGTGACCAACTGTGTCAAGTGATCCCTCTCTGGCCATCTATGTCAAAGTGATCCCTCTATGACCAACTGTGTCAAAGTTATCCCTTTCTTGCCATCTACGACAAAGTGATCCCTCTATGGCTATCTACGTCAAAGTGATCCCTGTATGGCCATCTATGTCAAAGTGATCCCTCTCTGGTCATCTATGTCAAAGTGATCCCTCTATGGCCATCTATGTCAAAGTGATCCCTCTCTGGTCATCTATGTCAAAGTGATCCCTCTCTGGTCATGTATGTCAAAGTGATCCCTCTCAGGTCATCAATGTCAAAGTGATCCCTCCATGGCCATCTATGTCAAAGTGATCCCTCTATGGCCATCTATGTCAAAGTGATCCCTCTCTGGCCATCTATGTCAAAGTGATCACTCTATGGCCATCTATGTCAAAGTGATCCCTCCCTCTGTGACCATCTATGTCAAAAGTGTTCTCTCCCTGACCAACTGTGTCAAGTGATCCCTCTATGGCCATCTATGTCAAAGTGATCCATCTATGGCCATCTATGTCAAAGTGATCCCTCTCTGGCCAACTGTGTCAAGTGATTTTTCTGTGGCCATCTATGTTAAAGTGATCCCTCTCTGGTCATCAGTGTCAAATTGATCCCTCTCTGGTCATCTATGTCAGAGATCCCTCTCTGGTCATCAATGTCAAAGTGATCCCTCTATGGCCATCTATGTTAAAGTGATCCATCTATGGCCATCTATGTCAAAGTGATCCCTCTCTGGCCATCTATGTCAAAGCGATCCCTCTCTGACCACTATGTCAAAGTGATCCCTCTCTGGCCATCTATGTCAAAGTGATCCTTTCTGGCCATCTATGTCAAAAGTAATCCCTCTCTGGCCGTCTATGTCAAAGTGATACCTCTCTGGTCATCAGTGTCTAAGTGATCCCTCTCTGGTCATCAATGTCAAAGTGATCCCTCTCTGGTCATCAATGTCAAAGTGATCCCTCTCTGGTCATCTATGTCAAAGTGATCCCTCTCTGGTCATCAGTGTCTAAGTGATCCCTCTCTTGTCATCATTGTCAGAGATCCCTCTCTGGTCATATATGTCAAAGTGATCCCACTAAGGTCATCAATGTCAAGTGATCCCTCTATGGCAATCTATGTGAAAGTGATCCCTTTCAAATAATCTATGTCAAAAGGATCTCTCTCTCTTGCCAACTGTGTCAAGTGATCCCTCTCCAGTCATCTAAGTCAAAGCAATCCACCTCTCGCCATCTTTATCAAAGTGATCTCTCACTGGCCATCTATGTCAAAGTGATCCCTCTCTGGCCATCAATGTCAAAGTGATCCCTCTTTGGCCATCAATGTCAAAGTGATCCCTCTCTGGCCATCTATGTCAAAGTGATCCCTCTCTGGCCATCTATGTCAAAGTGATCCCTCTCTGGCCATCTATGTCAAAGTGATCCCTCTATGGCCATCTATGTCAAAGTGATCCCTCCCTCTGTGACCATCTATGTCAAAAGTGTTCTCTCCCTGACCAACTGTGTCAAGTGATCCCTCTATGGCCATCTATGTCAAAGTGATCCCTCTCTGGCCATCTATGTCAAAGTGATCCTTCTCTGGCCAACTGTGTCAAGTGATTCCTCTGTGGCCATCTTTGTTAAAGTGATCCCTCTCTGGTCATCAGTGTCAAATTGATCCCTCTCTGGTCATCTATGTCAGTGATCCCTCTCTGGCCATCTATGTCAAAGCGATCCCTCTCTGACCACTATGTCAAAGTGATCCCTCTATGGCCATCTATGTCAAAGTGATCCCTCTCTGGCCAACTGTGTCAAGTGATCCCTCTATGGCCATCTATGTCAAAGTGATCCCTCTCTGGCCAACTGTGTCAAGTGATCCCTCTCTGGCCATCTATGTCAAAGTGATCCCTGTCTGGCCATCTATGTCAAAAGTGATCCCTCTCTGGCCGTCTATGTTAAAGTGATCCCTCTCTGGTCAAGTATGTCAAAGTGATCCCTCTGAGGTCATCAATGTCAAAGTGATCCCTCTCTGGTCATCTATGTCAGAGATCCCTCTTTGGTCATCAATGTCAAAATGATCCCTCTCTGGTCATCTATGTCAAAGTGATCCCACTAAGGTCATCAATGTCAAGTGATCCCTCTATGGCAATCTATGTGAAAGTGATCCCTTTCCAATAATCTATGTCAAAAGGATCTCTCTCTCTTGCCAACTGTGTCAAGTGATCCCTCTCCAGTCATCTAAGTCAAAGCAATCCACCTCTCGCCATCTTTATCAAAGTGATCTCTCACTGGCCATCAATGTCAAAGTGATCCCTCTCTGGTCATCTATATCAAAGTAAAACCTCAATGGCCAGCTGTTTCAAGTGATCCCTCTATGGCCATCTATGTCAAAGTAATCCATCTCTGGTCATCTATGTCATAGTGATCCCTCTCTTGCCAACTGTGTCAAGTGATCCCTCTATGACCATCTACTGTATGTCAAAGTGATCCCTCTCCAGTCATCAAAGTCAAAGCAATCCACCTCTGGTCATCTATGTGAAAATGACTCCTCTCTGGTCATCTATGTCAAAGAGATCCCCATCTGGTCATCTAGGTCAAAGTGATCCCCCTCTGGTCATCTATGTCAAAGTGATCCCCCTCTGCCATCTATGTCAAAGAGATCACCCTCTGGTCATTTATGTCAAAGGGATCCCTATTTGGCCAATTGTGCCAAGTGATTACTCTCTGGCCAACTGTGTCAAGTGATCCATCTATGGCCATCTATGTCAATGTGACCTCTCTCTAGACATCTATGTCAAAGTGATCCCTCTCTGGTAATCTAAGTCAAAGTGATCCCTCTCAGGTTAGCAATGACAAAGAGATCCCCCTTTGGTCATCTATGTCAAAGTTATACCTCTGTTGCCAGCTGTGTCAAGTGATCCTTCTATAGCCATCTATGTCAAAGCGATCCCTCTCTGGTTACCAATGGCATAGTGATCCCTCTCTGGCCATTATGACAAAGTGATCCCTCTTTGGCCAACTGTGCCAAGTGATCTTTTTCTGGTCATCTATGTCAGAGTGATCTCTCTCTGGTTACCAATGTCAAAGTGATCTCTCTCTAGCCATCTATGTCAAAGTGATCCCTCTCTGGTCACCAATGTCAAAGTGATCCCTCTTTGCCCAACTGTGCCAAGTGATCTTTCTCTGGTCATCTATATCAAAGGGATTGCTCTCTGTTCATCAATAGCAAATGAACCCACCTCTGGCCAACTGTGTCAAGTAATCCCTCCATGACCATCTATGTCAAAGTGATCCCTCTCCCATCACCTAAATCAAAGTGATCTCCTCTGGTCATTTAAGTCAAAGTGATCCCTCTCTGGCCATCTATGTCAAAAGTGATCCCTCTCCCATCACCTAAGTGAAAGTGACCCCCCTCTGGTCATCTATGTCAAAGTGATCCCTCTCTGGCCAACTATGTCAAGTGATCTTTCTATGGCTGTCTATGTCAAAGTGATCAATCTCTGATCATCTATGTCAAAGTGATCCCTCTCCAGCCATCTATGTCAAAGAGATCCCTCTCCGGTCATCTAAGTCAAAGTGTTCCACCTCTGGTCATCCATGTCAAAGTGATTCCCCTCTGGTCATCTATGTCAAAGTGATCCCTCACTGGCCATCCATATCAAAGGGATCCCTCTCTGGTCATCTAGGTCAATGAGATCCCTCTTTGGCCAATTGTGCCAAGTGATCCCTCTCTGGCCAACTGTGTCAAGTGATCCATCTATGTCAAAGTGATCCATCTCTGCTCATCTATGTCAACACGACCCCTATCTGACCATCCATTTCAAAGTGATCCCTCTCCAGTCATCTATTTCAACATGATCCCTCCATGACCATCTACGTCAAAGTGATCCATCTCTGGTCATCTATGTCAGAGTGATCAATCTCCCATCACCTAAGTCAAAGTGATCTCCTCTGGTCATTTATGTCAAAATAATCCCTCTCTGACCATCTATGTCAAAGTGATCCCTCTCTGGCCATCTATGTCAAAGTGATCCCTCTCCCATCACCTAAGTCAAAGTGATCTCCTCTGGTCATTTATGTCAAAATAATCCCTCTCTGGCCATCTATGTCAAAGTGATCCCTCTCTGGCCATCTATGTCAAAGTGATTCCTCTCTGGCCATCTATGTCAAAGTGATCCCTCTCCCATCACCTAAGTCAAAGTGATCCCCCTCTGGTCATCTATGTCAAAGTGATCCCTCTCTGGCCAACTATGTCAAGTGATCCCTCACTGGCCATCCATATCAAAGGGATCCCTCTTTGGCCAATTGTGCAAATGATCCCTCTCTGGCCAACTGTGTCAAGTGATCCATCTATGTCAAAGTGATCCATCTTTGCTCATCTATGTCAACATGACCCCTATCTGGCCATCCATTTCAAAGTGATCCCTCTCTGGTCATCCATGTCAAAGTGATCCCTCTCTGGTCATCCATGTCAAAGTGATCCCTCTCTGGTCATCCATGTCAAAGTGATCCCTCTCTGGTTACCAATGTCAAAGTGAACCCTCTCAGGTGTCATGGAAATTTTGTATTGTTGGTTGAACTTTAAATGTGTCATATATTCGTGTTATTCATATGTCTCTCGTGTGGCTTAATTAAAGCTGTGAAGGCTGCAATTGGGCCATGCCATGTACAATGTATGTATTACAGTACTCAGCTCGGTAATGGATGAGATGGCAGATCTGCGCTTATAGACCGGCGTGTATACCACCATTCCATGCGAATGCCGCTGGCAGTAGGCCGCGGGCCTGTATCCACATATCAGCAGCATAGTACCACAGGGACTTCATAACGCAATGCGCAAGCGGTACGAACTCCGCGTGTAGGCTTATGTATATCTTACAACCCATTACCGACCTGAACTGTATCTGGATGGATGTGTTTTAATAAAGATCGTATCGGGCCCATCCAGGTACAGACTGATATTTCTAGGGGATGCTTGTACAGGGAATGGACATACTGCTAGGAGCTGGGAAATATGACCTCAGATGGCTCATGGGGGGGAAGGGGAGGAAGTCTGCTGACCTCAGAAGGCTCATGGGGGAGGACCAGTGATAGATAATAGGAAAGGCTATGCTCCAATCGGAATGTACATCCTGTGTATAGGCACTCCCCATTGCATTGTTCGGTGGGAGGGGATTGACTTTATTCATGTGGGGGGGCGTGTGTGTATTTGTAATAAAACCAAAGGCTGAGTCTGAAGCCGGCCCTTATGTGAATTGCAACACCAGCCTTAGAGTGTCGTGTGATCATTCTAGGGTAACGGAGCTCCACCCCCCACATTTCAACGGAACCAAAGTATTTGGATGGGCAGGAATCGTGTAGTTTAGCTGCAGTCGTGGTAAGCGAGATTCGCACAGCTTTATGGGGGATTTCTGCGCATCCAACTGCGAGTACTCACGGTAAGGAGAAATTCGTTAAAGCGAATTTCCAAGACACAGGTCATCAATGTCAAAGTGATCCCTCTCTGGCCAACTGTGTCAATTGATCCCTCTATAGCAATCTATGTCAAAGTGATCCATCTTTAGTTATCTATGTAAAAGTTATCCCTCTCTGGCCATCAATGTCAAAGTGATCCCTTTTGAATCATCTATGTCAACAGGATCCCTCTTTGGCCAACTGTGCCAAGTGATCCCTCTCTGGCCATCTATGCCAAAGTGATCCCTCTCTGGTGACCAATGCCAAAGTGATCCCTCTCTGGCCATCTTTGTCAAAGTGATTACTCTCTGATCATCTGTCAAAGTGATCCCTCTCTGGTCCCTCTCTGACCATTAGTGTCAAAGTGATCCCTCTTCGGCTATTTATGTCAACGTGATCCCTCTCCAGTCATCTAAGTCATAGCAATCCACCTCTGATCATCTATGTCAAAGTGATCCCCCTCTGGTCATCTATGTCAAAGGGATCCCCCTCTGGTCATCTATGTGAAAGTGATCCATCTATGGCCATCTATGTCAATGTGACCTCTCTCTAGACATCAATGTCAAAGTGATCCCTCTAAGGTCATCTTTTTCAAAGTGATCCCCCTTTAGTCATCTATATCAAAGTGATCCCTCTCTGGTCATCCATGCCATGTGATCCCTCTCTTGCCAACTGTGTCAAGTGATCCCTCTCTGTCTATATCAAAGTGATCCCCTTATGGTCATCTATATCAAGGTGATCCCACTCTGGCCAGTGTCTGCTTTACCTTGCAGATTGTCAACCTCTTATTTGTTTGTGTCTGCAAACCCTCCATATCTCCAGTGCTGGGACCGGCCTCAGGCAATACACAGAGATGTAACAAATCCTCCTACATCAGTTGTACCTTTTTATCTGTAACCCCATCTTTTCTACAGTCAAGTGCAGAATTTACAGAGGATCTCTCTGCTCTGAAATGCAGGGAACCCCATTCCAAAATGTAAATAAAAACAGCTTGGAGTCCCCCCAAAAATCTATACCAGACTATCCAAGCATGCAGCCCGACAGGGCAGGAAAGAGGGGGTGAGCGAGCGAGCGCCCCACCCTTCCTGAACCATACAAGGCCACATGTCCTCAACATGGGTGGATGTTTTGGGGCAGGCGGGCTTCCCTTCAAAGCACCTTGTCCCTATGTTGATGGGGACAAGGGCCTCTTTCACCAAACCTCACACTTCACTGATCAAATCCTACACAGCATTCATTAAACATTGCACTTCATTCATCAAACCCTACACTTCATTCATTAAACCCCACACTTCATTCATTGAACCCCACACTTCATTCATCAAACCCTACACTTCATTCATTAAACCCCACACTTCATTCATCAAACCCCACACTTCATTCATTGAACCCCACACTTCATTCATCAAACCCCACACTTCATTCATCAAACCCCACACTTCATTCATTGAACCTCACACATCATTCATCAAACCCCACACTTCATTCATCAAACCCTACACTTCATTCATTGAACCTCACACATCATTCATCAAACCCCACACTTCATTCATCGAACCTCACACATCATTCATCAAACCCCACACTTCATTCATCAAACCCCACACTTCATCCATCAAATCCTACACAGCATTCATCAAACCCCACACTTCATTCATCAAACCCCACACTTCATCCATCAAATCCTACACAGCATTCATCAAACATTGCACTTCATTCATCAAACCCCACACTTCATTCATTAAACCCCACACTTCATTCATCAAACCCTACACTTCATTTATCAAACCCCACACCTGAGAAGACATTACCCTTCTAGTGTGGGGCCCACTGTGGTAGTTTGGCCTCTTGCCATGAGGGGCGCTAACTCATCCATTGAAGCAATTCCATCATACAGCCCCCCCACACTGCCAACACCCCAGTTAGGACGAGATGATGAGTAGACGGGATGTACGGGGCTCAGAATTCCTGCTCTGATCCTTTATCCGGGCCGATGATGACTGGGAATGAGTTCCAGAGTCACGTATCTGTAGAGGGCGGAAGAGAGCATTCAGGATATTCACATCCTCAGCGCAGCTTTAGGCACGTCGGCAATTCCTGACCTTTCCACTCGGATTCTCCGTCATCTCAGTAAATTGAATCTTGGCGTGAATTATTGTTTGATGCCGGACTACAAGGGAACGTTTCCCGGGATGACATTTCAAATGGCCCGGGGTGGCAGAGGGGAGTTTCCGCAGAAGAAATGGAATTTCATCGAAGAGCACTTTGTACAAAATATCTCAACTCAACATTCATCTTCATCATCATCACCACCATCATCATCACCACCATCATCATCTTTTAACTCTCTACTTTCTCCGCCCCCACCTCCACCCAGTACCTCACTCACCGCCCACGAGATTGCCAAGCACTTCAAAAACAAGATTGACGCAATTCGTAGGGACATCACCACTGCTCAGACTTCCTCCCCACCTAGCTTTCCTCATACCAAAACCCCCTCAACACTTCGCTCCTTCGACCTCGCTACTACTGAAGAGGTCACTAAGGTCTTCTCAGAAGCCCGCCTCACCACCTGCCCCCTGGTCCCTGTCCCCTCACAACTCCTACGGTCACCCTCTTCTTCCATCCTACACTCCCTCACCCACATCTTCAATCTTTCCCTCTCTACTGGCACCTTCCCCTCCCAGCTAAAGCACGCGCACATCACTCCCATACTTAAAAAACCCTCCGACTTGAACAACTTGAGACCCATCTCCCTGCTGCCATTTACCTCCAAACTCCTAGAGCGCCTAGTCTATAATCTCCTGAGTTCCCACCTCACCGACAACAACCTCCTACTGTCCCCTACAGTCTGGCTTCCGTCCCCTACACTCCACCGAAACTGCCCTACTCCAACTCACCAATGACCTACTAACCGCCAGAACCAATGGCCACTACACAGTACTCCTACTCCTCGACCTCTCTGCGGCTTTTGACATGGTTGACCACCCCCTCCTCCTCAAAAAACTACACTCTCTTGGCCTCAGAGACTCCGTTCTCTCCTGGTTCTCCTCCTAACTATCACAGTGCTACCTATAACGCTGCCACTTCCTCTTCACTCCCCCTCTCTGTTGGGGTCCCCCAAGGCTCTGTTCTCGGACCCCTTCTCTTCTCCATCTACACCTCCTCCCTTGGCCAACTGATAAATTCCCACGGCTTCAATTACCACTTCTATGCCGATGACACGCAAATCTATCTCTCCACCCCCCACCTCACCCCTTCAGTCTCCGCCCGAATCACACACCTACTGGACGATATATCAGACTGGATGTCACTCCACTTCCTCAAACTCAATCTTTCCAAAACTGAGCTCCTAGTATGCCCCCCCCCCCCCGGACTTCTCCATTAAGACCAACAACACCACCATCAGTCCCACCCCTCAAGCCAGAGTACTTGGTGTCATCCTAGACTCCAATCTGCCCTTTCAGCCCCAGATCCAATCACTGACAAACTCATGCAGACTCCACCTCCGCAACATGCAGACTCCACCTCCGCAACATCTCCAAAATCCACACGTTCCTAACCTCGGAAACCACTAAACAGCTCATCCACTCCCTCATCATATCACGACCTGACTATTGTAACTCCCTCCTCATTGGCCTGCCTCGCCGCTGGCTATCCCCTCTTCAGTCCATCATGAACGCTGCTGCGAGACTCATCCACCTTACTAACCGTTCTGTATCAGCCACCCCTCTCTGCCAATCCCTCCACTGGCCTCCACTCAGTGTCCTCCACCCCTCTCTGCCAATCCCTCCACTGGCCTCGACTCAGTGTCCTCCACCCCCCTCTCTGCCAATCCCTCCATTGGCCTCCACTCAGTGTCCTCCACCCCCTCTCTGCCAATCCCTCCACTGGCCTCCACCTAGTGTCCTCCACCACTCTCTGCCAATCCCTCCACTAGCCTCCACTCAGTGTCCTCCACCCCTCTCTGCCAATCCCTCCACTGGCCTCGACTCAGTGTCCTCCACCCCCCTCTCTGCCAATCCCTCCATTGGCCTCCACTCAGTGTCCTCCACCCCCCTCTCTGCCAATCTCTCCACTGGCCTCCACTCAGTGTCCTCCACCCCCCTCTCTGCCAATCCCTCCACTGGCCTCCACTCAGTGTCCTCCACCCCCCTCTCTGCCAATCCCTCCACTGGCCTCCACTCAGTGTCCTCCACCGCCCACTCTGCCAATCCCTCCACTGACCTCCACTCAGTGTCCTCCACCCCCCTCTGTCATTCCCTCTACTGGCCTCCACTCAGTGTCCTCCACCCCTCTCTGCCAATCCCTCCACTGGCCTCCAATTGCCCAATGGATAAAATTCAAAACGCTAACACTGACATATAAAGCCGTTCATAACACTGCCCCAAACTACATCTCCAATCTTGTCACCCAAACCGTACTCTCCGCTCCTCACAAGACCTCCTGCTCTCTAGCTCCCTTGTCTCCTCCTCCCATGCTCGTCTCCAGGATTTCTCCAGGGCTTCCCCCATCCTCTGGAATTCCATAACCCAATCCATCAGACTATCGCCTACTCTGCGCACTTTTAGGTGATCTCTGAAAACCCATCTCTTCAGGGAAGCCTATCCCGCCTTCAGCTAATACTGGAATCCTCTACTCTTCCAACCAGTCCATCCCCCACAGTTACTACCTCTTGCACCTCTATCCCCTCCCTCCTAGATTGTAAGCTCCAAAGGAGCAGGGGCCTCACCACCACCATCATCATCACCATCATCATCACCATCATCATCGCCATCATCATCGCCATCATCATCATCATCACCGCCATCATCATCACCATCATCATCACCATCATCATCACCATCATCACCATCATCACCACCATCATCATCACCATCACCACCATCATCATCATCATCACCATCATCATCATCATCACCGCCATCGTCATCACCATCATCATTATCATCACCACCATCATCACCACCATCATCACCACCATCATCATCACCATCATCATCACCACCATCATCATCATCATCACCACCATCATCACCATCATCACCACCATCATCGTCGTCATCATCATCTCAGGACAACCAGATTCTCCCTTCAATGAATAATACGAGATTCTCACCGCTAGCACATCAGTGCCCAGAAACTATGGAGGAGCCAAATACATGGAGAGGAAGAGACAGAATGCACCGAAGTCAGCAGGGAAGGCAGTAGGTGGTTTTCGGAGGTATGATGGACTTTAAATTGCTCCTAAAAAGTTTCTTTCAACTATCCTGGACTTCTTGTGCCAAACACAGACCCCCACTGAAAAAACCCCCCAAAAAAACAACTCTCCCAAAAAAGGGGCCAACCTGCAATACAAACCCAACAGAGGAGACAACTATTCCCCCTTCTATCGAAGACTAAAAAATAAGTCATGTGACCCATAATCACCAATTATGGAGAGTTGCTCCCATGAAGGAAAATCCCCTCCTCCAGGGGCCCCTGAGCACCTTTAGGAGAACCCAAGCACCAGTATGAAGGAACCGCTCTGACTCATGGCAGCACCCATCCCGGGCTGTACCTTCCATGGATTCTGTGAGAAGGAAGTTCTCAAAATATGAACCCAGATTCGTGCAGAAATCATACAATTCCCACATCAGATGTTCCAGAATTCCGGAATCCCTCCACAGAAAGAGCGATGGATAAATGTTATAATCTCCAAATCACCAGAAGGGAGGAAATTACAAGCAGATGTTGCTGGGAGATTACCACGGCCGGTTGTCCAGGGGAGGCCAGAGCAGAACCCGGCCGGCGTGCAATCAGCATTTCAGGGAGAAGTTTCAGCTTTCCTCACCAACCAAATCTCCGAGTTCAGAGCCGAGATCTGTACTTTGTAATTTGAGGTGTAAAACAGGAGACCCCGACCTTCGTATTCCATAGACCCCTATGGGAAGAATAAACAGCTCCACAATTGAGGAAGATTGCCCCATCCACGAGCAACGAATCCCGAGCATGTCTGAAGCAAGGAAGGCTGGGGCTCCCCATCAGACAAGTAATGGGGTACCAACGGCTCCCACACTGCGGAGGTCATGGGTTCCATTCAAAAGCATCCCTACCAACCAGAAACACACATCTGCCATTGCATACATACCAGCTGTCCCGGATTTACCGGGACAGACCCCCATCTTGGCCCTCTCTCCATGTCTGAGGGCTGATAAGGCTGCTTCAGATAAAAGGGCAGCGTGCACACTGAATTTCTGGCAGGATCAACAGTTTTTTTCAGCTATAAAACAGACATAACAAGACACTTTCAATGGCATAGATTCCAGCTGTCCCGCATTTACCAGGACAGTCCCGCATTTATCAGGACAGTCCCGCATTTACCAGGACAGTTCTGCATTTGAGGGACATTACCGCATTTACCAGGACAGTCTCACATTTACCGGGACAGTCTCACATTTACCGGGACAGTCTCACATTTACCAGGACAGTCCCGCATTTACCAGGACAGTCCCGCATTTACCAGGACAGTTCCGCATTTGAGGGACAGTCCCGCATCCTGGCTCTCTGTGCATTGTGGGGATTGGGGGGCCGAGTGTGTAATCCGCACATATGTAGAGGGGGAGTCTTGTCCGTCCAACCTGTAAAGTGGACATGAAGGATGACCCCCACATATTTAGGGTCCAACCCATAAAGAGGGTGGAATTTGGGTGAGCCCATCTGGAAAGTGGTTGAACAAACATGGACCATGGGGCGGGGGGTTCCCAGTGTTCCAAGAACCAGGAACACGGGGCTGGGGCTCCCCATCAGTGACAAGTAATGGGGTACCAACGGCTCCCACACTGCAGAGGTCATGGGTTCCATTCAAAAGCATCCCTCCCAACCAGAAACACACATCTGCCATTGCATACATACCAGCTGTCCCGGATTTACTGGGACAGACCCCCATCTTGACCCTCTCTCCATGTCTGAGGACTGATAAGGATGCTTCTGATAAAACGGCAGCGTGCACACTGAATTTCTGGCAGGATCAACAGGTTTTTTTTAGTTATAAAACAGATATAATAAGACACTTTCAATGGCATAGATTCCAGCTGTCCCGGATTTGCCGGGACAGTCCCGCATTTACTGGGACAGTCCCGCATTTACCGGGACAGTCCTGCATCCTGGCTCTCTGTACATTGTGGGGATTGGGGGTCGAGTGTGTAATCCGCACATATGTAGAGGGAGAGTCTAGTCAGGCCAACTTGTAAAGTGGACATGAAGGATGACCCCCACATATTTAGGGGCCATTTTTGGGCGAGACCAACCCCTAAGGAAGGTGCAATTTGGGTGAGCCCATCTGGAAAGTGGTTGAACAAAATGTGGACCATGGCTTCCCAGTGTCCCGAGAACCAGGAACACGGGGTCGGTAAGCATGTGATGGTATCTTCTACAGACCACAAGGGTTTACATACCATACATTCTATGGGGCTGGGAAGGATTAGGACCCCTTCCTGGTTATTCCTGCCAGTTGGGGCTCCACTGGAGAGAGTCCTGCTGACAACAGGAAGTGAAGGAAATCTGAAACAGGGACACAGACAGACATAAAAGTCTGGTGGGCTCCAGGGGTTCTGCTGGCGGGTTCCCCTGACTTCCTGTCTGGTAAAAGGTTTTCAGCAGTACAGGAAGTGAAGGAGAATCACTCCAATGGGGTCCTGGATGGCAGTGAAAACCCGACAGGGGTTCTAATCCTGCCCATTCTTCCCAAAATGAAGGCAACAATCTTCTCTTTTTCGACTCATCGCCTCCCTGGTTGGTGTGTCTCCCTCTATGTTCTGCTGTGAGCTGCACCGTGCACCAGAGAAGTCTCACAAATATTCGCATTTCAACCAACCGGACCAAAATCAAATCAAATGAAACCAAAGTTTGCTGAACGGAAAGTGGATGTAAAACGTTCGATGTATTGTGGTGGAAGCCAAGAAATGAATAAAGACCTCCCAGGACTGCAGTATGTTCTGTAAATGTGAGCCGGTTGGAATAATCGCTCCATTGTCTGAGAAGAAAGCCTCCTGAAGGGCGAGCGGGTGACCACTGAGAGCGGCAAATGAGACGGAGGTGGCAGCGGCGGGGGGGCGCCCGGCTCAGGATTTGGCTGGGGACTGTGGAAGGTGGATGTACATTATAGAAAAACCAATTACCTTCCACACCGCTGATCAGCGACACAATTATTCATCGTTCTACAACCTAAAAATAAGAAGCTCAGCGCCGGCCAATAGACAGAACTTCCCGAAATAATCCTTCGATTTTCCCGGGAAGGAGGTCGCTCCAGATGGAACACATGGCCCCTGATT
>NW_028321854.1:0-15000 GCF_062004578.1 Staurois parvus | reverse complement strand
TCCATCCATCCATGTCTCCATCCATCTATTCATCCATCCATCCATGTCTCCATCCATCTATATCTCTATCTGTCCATCCATGTTTTCATCCCAACCATCCATCTCTCCATCCATCCATCTATTCATCCATCCATGTCTCCATTCATCTATTCATCCATTTCTCCATCCATCCATCCATCCATTTCTCCATCCATCCATCCATCCATCCATCCATGTCTCCATCCATCTATTCATCCATCCATCCATGTCTCCATTCATCTATTCATCCATGTCTCCATTCATCTATTCATCCATTTATCCATCCATCCATCCATGTTTTCATCCCATCCATCCATCCATCCATCCATCCATGTCTCCATCCATCTATTCATCCATCCATCCATGTCTCCATTCATCTATTCATCCATGTCTCCATTCATCTATTCATCCATTCATCCATCCATCCATCCATGTTTTCATCCCATCCATCCATCTCTCCATCCATCCATCCATCCATGTCTCCATCCATCCATGTCTCCATGCTTTATTTTGCGGTGATATCAATGTGGGAAAAGCACCCCCTGCCATTTCTAGCTGCGGCTATCTTTAGTAAAGGCAGATGATTCATGTAGCATTTACTTACTGGAATCCATCTGCCTTTAGTTCAGGCAGGCGGGTGGGTGTGCTTATCTGAGAAAATCCCCTCCTCCCCTCTTGCAGACTCCTGGGATGTATGACATCATTGGCCTAGGCCTGAAACCAGGAAGACACTGACGAAATGTCAGACCAGTAAATCTGATTTCCCTTCCTATCTGTGTACTAACACTGGCAGCAGGAGGGTGACGGATCTGAACAGCGATCCCATCACCGGGGTCTTCAGCAACAGGATCCCTAGTGTAGGGGGGCTTCATCAGGCCAGCATAAAATTACACCCCAGAGGGGAACCTAGCACGGGCCCCTAGAGATTGCCATTACCAGCAGGGGCCTCTAGATGTCACTATTACCAGCACAGGCCCCTGGATGTCACTACTACCAGCATGGGCCCCTGGATGTCACTATTACTAGCACGGGCCCCTCGATGTCACTACTACCAGCACGGGCCCCTAGATGTCTATTACCAGCATGGGCCCCTAAATGTAACTATTACCAGCACGGGCCCCTGGAGATCACTATTCCCAGCATGGGCCCCTAGAGATCACTATTACCAGCATGGACCCTGGATATCACTATTACCAGCACGGGCCCCTTGAGGTCACTTTTAGCAGCACGGGCCCCTAGAGGTCACTATTACCAGCACGGGCCCCTAGAGGTCACTATTATCAGCACAGGCCCCTAGAGGTCACTATTACCAGCACTGGCCCCTAGAGGTCACTTTTAGCAGCACGGGCCCCTAGAGGTCACTATTACCAGCACTGGCCGCTAGATGTCACTATTACCCGCACTGGCCCCTAGAGGTCACTATTACCAGCATGGGCCCCTAGAGGTCAGTATTACCAGCATGGGCCACTAGAGGTCACTGTTACCAGCACGTGCCCCTGTGTGTCACCATTACCAACACGGGCCCCTGGGTGCCACCATTACCAGCACAGGCCCCTAGAGGTCACTATTACCAGCATGGGCCCCTAGAGGTCACTATTACCAGCACGGGTCCCTAGAGGTCACTATTACCAGCACGGGCTCCTAGATGTTGCTATAACCAGCACGGGCCCCTAGAGGTCACTATTACCAGCACGGCCCCTGGATATCACTATTACCACCACGGGCCCCTTGAGGTCACTATTACCAGCACGGGCCCCTAGAGGTCACTATTACCAACACGGGCCCTTAGAGGTCACTATTACTAGCATGGGCTCCTAGAGGTCACTATTACTAGCACGGGCCCCTAGAGGTCACCTTCCCTGCAGAGATCCTTGAATCAGACACAATGGGATGATGTGTGCTGGGAGGGGGGATTTGGGGAGGATTTGTGCTGGGAGGGAGGATTGGGGGAGGATTTGTGCTGGGAGGGAGGATTGTGGCAGGATATGTGGTGGGAGGGGGGATTGGGGCAGGATATGTGGTGGGAGGGGGGATTGGGGCAGGATATGTGGTGGGAGGGGAGGATTGGGGAAGTTTTGTGCTTGGAGGGGGGTTTGGAGGAGGATTTGTGCTGGGAGGAGGGATTGGGGGAGGATTTGTGCTAGAAGGGGGGACTTTGGGGAGGATGTGTGCTAGGAGGGGGGCTTGGAGGATATTTGTGCTGGGAGGGGGGAATGGGGGGGGAGGATTTGTGCTGGGAGGGGGGATTGGAGGAGGATTTGTGCTGGGAGGGGGGATTGGAGGAGGATATATGCTAAGAGGGAGTTTTGGATGAGGATTTGTGCTAGGAGGGGGGATTGGATGAGGATTTGTGCTGGGGGGGATAGTGGGAGATTTGTGCTGGGGGGGGGATTGGGGGAGGATTCCCTGATACCTCTAACTACAATCTAGTGGAACCAACTGCCTTCAGTAGTCACCTGATTAGTACATAGAGTCCCCCTGTGTGTCATGTGATCTCAGTATAAATCCAGCTGTTCTGTGAAGCCCTCAGAGGTTTGTTAGAGGACATTAGTGACCAATCAGCATCATGAAGGCCGAGGAACACACCAGACAGGTCAGGGATAAAGTTGTGGGGAAGTGTAAAGCAGGGTCAGGTTATAAAGCAATCTCCCAAGCTTTGCCCATCTCACGGAGCGCTGTGTTCAATCCATCATCCGAACATGGGAGGAGTACGGCACAACTGCCAACCTACCAAGACATGGCCGTCCACCTAAACTGACCGGCCCGGCAAGGAGAGCATTCATCAGAGAAGCAGCCAAGAGGCTCATGGGAACTGTGGAGGAGCTGCAGAGATCACAGCTCAGGGGGGGAATCTGTCCTCAGGAGGACTATTAGTCGTCCACAAATCTGCCTTTATGGAAGAGTGACAAGAAGAAGCCATTGTTGGAGGAAAGCCAGAAGAAGTCCCGTTTGCAGGTTGTGAGAAGCCATGTGGGGGACACAGCAAACGTGGAAGAAGGGGCTCTGGTCAGAGGAGACCAACATGGACACCAAAACTAACACCGTCCATCCCCCTGAACACACCATCCCCACTGTGAAACATGGTGGTGGCAGCATCATGTGGTGGGGATGCTTTTCTTCAGCAGGGACAGGGAAGCTGGTCAGAGTTGATGGGAAGATGGATGGAGCCAAATACAGGGCAATCTTAGAAGAGAACCTGTTAGAGTCTGCAGAAGACTTGAGACCGGGGGGGAGGTTCCCCTTCCAGCAGGACAACGACCCGAAACATCCAGCCAGACCTACAATGGAATGGTTCCGATCAAAGCATCTTCATGGGTTAGAATGGCCCAATCACAGTCCAGACCCAAATCCAATGGAGAATCTGTGGCCAGACCTGAAAATTGCTGTTCCCAGACGCCCTCCATCCAATCTGACAGCTTGAGGGATTCTGCAAAGAAGAACGGGCAGAAATGTCCCTCTCTAGATGTGCAAAGAGACATCCCCAAAAAGACTTGCAGCTGGAATGGCAGCCAAAGGGGGTCCTACAAAGTACTGACTCCGGGGGGCCGAATACAAATCCCACCACACTTTTCATGGATTCATTGGTCACAAATGTTGGAACCATTTCTCGAGGGGGGGAGGGTCTTTCCCCAAAACGCATTGTCTTCAATATATATTTTTCGGTCAGACCCCCAAGTGGGCGTTCCTCTGCCCCTCCCCTCCAATTGTAGGAACTGTTATGGGAGGAGCTGAGGGGAAATCATCCAATGAGGACAAATGTCCTGAAGACAACTTTGGGGAGAATTATTCTCACAGTGGGGGGGGGGGGGGATATCCCCAGAAGGATCCACAAAGGAACCTGAAGAACCTTCTCCACCCAAAACTAAGAATACATTTGGGGCGATATGTCCACCTTCCTTCACTTGCTGCATACTTGTCCTGAATGGTGGATTCCATAGTAATGAAGCCAGACGCAGCCAGGCAATGAGCATTTCCGGAGGTAGGTCAGGGCTGGGACCCGGTGTCTTCCTTCCATGACAGGTCTCCTTCATGTGGCCCCGACAGCGCGCTCCCGGATCAGCTCCCGGATTCATTCATTTATGTTCCTGGCATTTATATGGCGGTCATGTCACCTTGTCATGGCCGCCATAACTCATCGTTCAGATGCCAGAGTCGGGTTTTCATCCAATAGACGTGTGTGACCGGTGCAGAGAACCCGCTGGATGTGTGCGCTGACCTTTCCCCACCCCTAGCGGGATCACTTAGAACAGGAGGAAAGCCCCAGAGAGCACCAGAGAGCCAGCGCTGCAGACATCTCACCGCTCATCAACCGTCCACAGAACATCTGCGGGTCCAATACTGGGCTGAACAACTTACCTTCTGGGTCACATCTGGAGGGGCGTCACTGAAGTGTTCACAAATGTCTGACACAGATCAGCCCCTGCTACAGCCCAGCACCATGGAGAGGGTTTGCTTCTTCTAGGCAGGCTGTATTTGCATAGGTAACGCCCACATGTGACACTGAGCCTCCATGATTGAAGGAACTGAAATCCAGTGAATGAACGGGGCGGGGCCAGGGCCAGTCAGGCTGGGGAGGAAAGTACTAGATGATGCTGGATGTCCTCCAGCCAGGAAATGGGGCGGAGCTCTATCTGATTGGCTGCAGCTTCTAATGCACATTGTGAGAAGCTCCCAGTGTGCAGTGACATCAGAGAAAGCCATTCCAGTCTGGGGGAGGAGCCAGTACACCTGTGCAAGGCTGGAGGGGAGGAGCCGGTACACCTGTACAGGACTGAAGGGGAGGAGCCGGTACACCTGTGCAAGACTGAAGAGGAGGAGCCGGGACACCTGTGCAAGACTGAAGGGGAGGAGCCAGTACACCTGAGCAAGACTGAAGAGGAGGAGCCGGGACACCTGTGCAAGACTGAAGGGGAGGAGCCGGGACACCTGTGCAAGGCTGAAGGGGAGGAGCCGGTACACCTGTGCAAGACTGAAGGGGAGGAGCCGGCGCACCTGTGCAAGACTGAAGGGGAGGAGCCGGTAGACCTGTGCAAGACTGAAGGGGAGGAGCCGGCACACCTGTGCAAGACTGAAGGGGAGGAGCCGGTACACCTGTGCAAGACTGAAAGGGAGGAGCCGGCACACCTGTGCAAGACTGAAGGGGAGGAGCCGGTAGACCTGTGCAGGACTGAAGGGGAGGAGCCGGTACACCTGTGCAAGACTGAAAGGGAGGTCAGAGGTCAGAACTGATATTGATAATCGATGTGATTGATCTTATTGATCGGATTGATATGAAGGAATTCTGATGGGGGGAGGGGTGAGGGGGTCATTCTCTCCTGTGAGGAGTACAGGTTCAGGTTGTGTGGCGTCGGCCCCCTCCCCCACTAGGCCCATATTGGGGGGTCGGATGGGTTGGGGCGTTCTCTAATCTGCGGCGGATGTTCGGCGTGGAGCTCTAATCTTCTTATTCAGGACGCGGCGATGGATTCCTTTGTGCTGGTTGGTTCTGAGACTCGTCGGTTGGAGGAGATAGGAGTCGGAGGAGTGCGGAGGGAATGCTGGGAGGACGCAGGATGACGCAGGAGGACGCAGGATGACGCAGGAGGACGCAGGAGGACGCAGGAGGACGCGCACAGATGTGCCAATCCCGACTTCTATGAACGCGTTTTATCCGGAGACATCCAATGGGGACATCCAACGCCTCCAAGTGATCTCACTCCTCCTGAATCATTTCCTCAGTACAACGGGTACTTACCTGCCATTGGTCTACATACAGAGACAACCAAGCTGAAATCTGAAATCAGGCTTGCAGTTAGAGGAAATGCTTTAGGCTGATGGGAGGAGGGGGAGGGGAGGAACAGCCGGTGATGTTTTATCATTTATAGTGATAGAGGAGGAGGTGAGCGATGACTTACCTTCAGAGGGCAAATGGGGCAGCAGGTGGGCAATAGAAGTCAAAGCTGCTGGTGGGGGTCACTACTGAAGAGCTGCTAGTGGGGGTCACCCCTGAAGAGCTGCTAGTGGGGGTCACCCCTGAAGAGCTGCTAGTGGAAGTCACCCCTGAAGAGCTGCTAGTGGGGGTCACTACTGAAGAGCTGCTGGTGGGGGTCACCACTAAAGAGCTGCTGGTGGCATCATTACCGAGGAGCTGCTGGTGGGGGTCTAATTGACCTGTTGGTGGGGGTCTCCATTGAAGAGCTGCTGGCGGGGGTCACCCCTGAAGAGCTGCTGGAGGGGGTCACCACTGAAGAGCTGCTGGAGGGGGTCACCACTGAAGACCTGCTAGTGGGGGTCACCCCTGAAGACCTGCTGGTGGGGGTCACCCCTGAAGAGCTGCTGGTGGCATCATTACTGAGGAGCTGCTGGTGGGGGTCACCATTGATGAGCTGCTGGTGGGGGTCACCATTGATGAGCTGCAGGTGGGGGTCACCATTGATGAGCTGCTGGTGGGGGTCACCATTGATGAGCTGCTGGTGGGGGTCACCATTGATGAGCTGCAGGTGGGGGTCACCATTGTTGAGCTGCTGGTGGGGGTCACCATTGATGAGCTGCTGGTGGGGGTCACTACTGAAGAGCTGCTGGTGGGGGTCACCACTAAAGAGCTGCTGGTGGCATCATTACCGAGGAGCTGCTGGTGGGGGTCTAATTGACCTGTTGGTGGGGGTCTCCATTGAAGAGCTGCTGGCGGGGGTCACCCCTGAAGAGCTGCTGGAGGGGGTCACCACTGAAGACCTGCTAGTGGGTGTCACCCCTGAAGACCTGCTGGAGGGGGTCACCCCTGAAGAGCTGCTGGTGGGGATCACCACTGAAGAGCTGCTGGTGGCATCATTACCGAGGAGCTGCTGGTGGGGGTCACCATTGATGAGCTGCTGGTGGGGATCACCACTGAAGAGCTGCTGGTGGCATCATTACTGAGGAGCTGCTGGTGGGGGTCACCATTGATGAGCTGCTGGTGGGGGTCACCATTGATGAGCTGCAGGTGGGGGTCACCATTGATGAGCTGCTGGTGGGGGTCACCATTGATGAGCTGCTGGTGGGGGTCCCCATTGATGAGCTGCTGGTGGGGGTCCCCATTGATGAGCTGCTGGTGGGGATCCCATTGGAGTGAACCTGTAGCCAGGCTGTTGGCATCCAATCAGTTACACTCTTATTAGTAAGCAGCAAGAAGACACCAAGTCCCCCCGCAGCGTGCACTGTGGAACAATTCATCTTGAAGGTACATGCATTCAGACTTCATAGGCACAGGTGAGCTCCAGCGGAACCGTCCTCTGAAGAGCGTGCAGAGTGTCAGATGATGGAGGGGAAAGAGAACCGGTCACGGTGGGATCGGAGGAAGAGAACCGGTCACGGTGGGAATCGGAGGAAGAGAACCGGTCACGGGGGGATCGGAGGAAGAGAACCGGTCACGGTGGGATCGGAGGAAGAGAACCGGTCACGTTGGGATCGGAGGAAGAGAACCGGTCACGTTGGGATCGGAGGAAGAGAACCGGTCACGGTGGGATCGGAGGAAGAGAACCGGTCACGGTGGGATCGGAGGAAGAGAACCGGTCACGGTGGGATCGGAGGAAGAGAACCGGTCACGGTGGGATCGGAGGAAGAGAACCGGTCACGGTGGGAATCGGAGGAAGAGAACCGATCACGGTGGGAATCGGAGGAAGAGAACCGGTCACGGTGGGAATCGGAGGAAGAGAACCGGTCACGTTGGGATCGGAGGAAGAGAACCGGTCACGGTGGGATCGGAGGAAGAGAACCGGTCGCGGTGGGATCGGAGGAAGAGAACCGGTCGCGGTGGGATCGGAGGAAGAGAACCGGTCGCGGTGGGATCGGAGGAAGAGAACCGGTCGCGGTGGGATCGGAGGAAGAGAACCGGTCGCGGTGGGATCGGAGGAAGAGAACCGGTCGCGGTGGGATCGGAGGAAGAGAACCAGTCGCGGTGGGATCGGAGGAAGAGAACCGGTCGCGGTGGGATCGGAGGAAGAGAACCGGTCGCGGTGGGATCGGAGGAAGAGAACCGGTCGCGGTGGGATCGGAGGAAGAGAACCGGTCGCGGTGGGATCGGAGGAAGAGAACCGGTCACGGTGGGATCGGAGGAAGAGAACCGGTCACGGTGGGATCGGAGGAAGAGAACCGGTCACGTTGGGATCGGAGGAAGAGAACCGGTCACGGTGGGATCGGAGGAAGAGAACCGGTCACGGTGGGATCGGAGGAAGAGAACCGGTCACGGTGGGATCGGAGGAAGAGAACCGGTCACGTTGGGATCGGAGGAAGAGAACCGGTCACGGTGGGAATCGGAGGAAGAGAACCGGTCACGGTGGGATCGGAGGAAGAGAACCGGTCACGGTGGGATCGGAGGAAGAGAACCGGTCACGGTGGGATCGGAGGAAGAGAACCGGTCACGGTGGGATCGGAGGAAGAGAACCGGTCACGGTGGGATCGGAGGAAGAGAACCGGTCACGGTGGGATCGGAGGAAGAGAACCGGTCATGGTGGGATCGGAGGAAGAGAACCGGTCACGGTGGGATCGGAGGAAGAGAACCGGTCACGGTGGGATCGGAGGAAGAGAACCGGTCACGGTGGGATCGGAGGAAGAGAACCGGTCACGGTGGGAATCGGAGGAAGAGAACCGGTCACGGTGGGATCGGAGGAAGAGAACCGGTCACGGTGGGATCGGAGGAAGAGAACCGGTCACGGTGGGATCGGAGGAAGAGAACCGGTCACGGTGGGATCGGAGGAAGAGAACCGGTCACGGTGGGATCGGAGGAAGAGAACCGGTCACGTTGGGATCGGAGGAAGAGAACCGGTCACGGTGGGATCGGAGGAAGAGAACCGGTCACGGTGGGATCGGAGGAAGAGAACCGGTCACGTTGGGATCGGAGGAAGAGAACCGGTCACGGTGGGATCGGAGGAAGAGAACCGGTCACGGTGGGATCGGAGGAAGAGAACCGGTCACGGTGGGATCTGAGGAAGAGAACCGGTCACGTTGGGATCGGAGGAAGGGAACCGGTCACGGTGGGAATCGGAGGAAGGGAACCGGTCACGGTGGGATCGGAGGAAGGGAACCGGTCACGGTGGGATCGGAGGAAGAGAACCGGTCACGGTGGGATCGGAGGAAGAGAACCGGTCACGTTGGGATCGGAGGAAGAGAACCGGTCACGGTGGGAATCGGAGGAAGAGAACCGGTCACGGTGGGATCGGAGGAAGAGAACCGGTCACGGTGGGATCGGAGGAAGAGAACCGGTCACGGTGGGAATCGGAGGAAGAGAACCGGTCACGGTGGGAATCGGAGGAAGAGAACCGGTCACGGTGGGATCGGAGGAAGAGAACCGGTCACGTTGGGATCGGAGGAAGAGAACCGTTCACGGTGGGAATCGGAGGAAGAGAACCGGTCACGGTGGGATCGGAGGAAGAGAACCGGTCACGGTGGGATCGGAGGAAGAGAACCGGTCACGGTGGGATCGGAGGAAGAGAACCGGTCACGTTGGGATCGGAGGAAGAGAACCGGTCACGGTGGGATCGGAGGAAGAGAACCGGTCACGGTGGGAATCGGAGGAAGAGAACCGGTCACGGGGGGATCGGAGGAAGAGAACCGGTCACGGTGGGATCGGAGGAAGAGAACCGGTCACGTTGGGATCGGAGGAAGAGAACCGGTCACGGGGAGATCGGAGGAAGAGAACCGGTCACGGTGGGATCGGAGGAAGAGAACCGGTCACGTTGGGATCGGAGGAAGAGAACCGGTCACGTTGGGATCGGAGGAAGAGAACCGGTCACGTTGGGATCGGAGGAAGAGAACCGGTCACGGTGGGATCGGAGGAAGAGAACCGGTCACGGTGGGATCGGAGGAAGAGAACCGGTCACGATGGGATCAGAGGAAGAGAACCGGTCACGGTGGGATCGGAGGAAGAGAACCGGTCACAATGGGATCAGAGGAAGAGAACCGGTCACGGTGGGGTTGGAGGATACCGAGATCAGGAAGATGACATTCCTATACCTGATCCCTAGAGGCAGTAGGGAGGCTGTCTGTCATTACTCCCTATCAGTGACGGGCTGGACACCCCCGTGTTCAGTTTGCAGTCAAACATTTGAACCTGATGAATGTTGGACCGCGAACTTTAAACTCAATGCAAGTCTGTGGGACCAGAACTTGTAAATTCTAAAGTGCCCATTGTGAAGACTCAGGGACTTGGGGACTAGGGGACATGGGACTAGGGGACTCGGGGACTAGGGGACTAGGGGATATGGGGACTAGGGGACACGGGGACTCGGAGACTAGGGGACTCGGGGACTAGGGGACACGGGACTAGGGGACTCGGGGACACGGGGACTAGGGGACTCGAGGACTAGGGGACTCGAGGACTAGGGGACACGGGGACTAGGGGACTCGAGGACTAGGGGACACGGGGACCAGGGGACTCGAGGACTAGGGGACACGGGGACTAGGGGACTCGAGGACTAGGGGACACGGGGACTAGGGGACTCGAGGACTAGGGGACTCGGGGACTAGGGGACACGGGGACATGGGGACTCGGGGACTAGGGGACTCGGAGACTAGGGGACTCGAGGACTTGGGGACTTGGTGACCATCCTGAGGGACAGGAATCAGGGAACATTTTTTTTTAAAAGTAGAGTTTTTAAAGGGGACGTTGGTTGTGACATCACCTCTAGCTCCGCCCAATTGTTTACATGTGACTGGCGACTGTCAGATCTGTCAGAGTGCGGCGAGTGCACGGCGGGTGCAGACGGGTTTTTTTAATTTCAGCGAGTGGGCGTCGCTGGGACAGCGATGGATTGATGATGGATTACAACGGTGGAACCATTTTTTTTACAGGGACTTGTCAAAAACTGTTGTGTTGTTTTTTGTTCAATGAAAGGAATTTTTCAAAAGTCTGATGTCTCTTTTTACAAAATGTAACCCTTTAGTGTATAGGTACCCCTTACTCATTCATGCGAGGGGGGCAGTATCAGGGTGCCCCATTGATTAAAGGGGTACCCTGATGCTGATGAGCCCCTCTGAAGGTAAGAATGTGAAGGGAAAACAAAATGGTAAATTTTGGGTTGTCTCCAGAACAGGAATTAGAGGGGAAATCTTCCAGGGACACTGGTTTTTGGAGAGATTTCCTCTCACTTCCTGTTGTGTCTGTGGGACAGGAAGTGAAGGGAATTCCACCAAATGGAAAAGAAACAGGCAGGGGTTATAACCCTCCCCCCCACCCCACCCCATCCCCCCCATGCACACACTACATCCAGAATGAAATAAAAAAGTTTTGCCTTCAGTTCTACTTGAAAGCTTCTAGAGGGGCCCCCAGTTATGGCGCCCACATTCCTCCATTGGTCCAAGCTGGACTATGTACTAAGAAATGATGTCCTGTGTAATGCCATCCTTACCGGGAAGTCAGCCTTAAGGTGTAACTCCACTTTTATTGAGAATAAAACCCCGCCCCCCACCCATTCCCCCCCCCCCCCCGGGTGATCTCTACACCTTACAGGGATTGTAACAACCTTTGTAGCAGATTCTGACCTGTTATTGCTGTTTGTCTCCCCGTGTCCTGTACAGACTGATTCTGAGTGGGCGGGTCGGGTTCATTATAATCACCCGGTACACTCTCAGTGTTCTGATGAGGAAAGTGTTGGGGTCTGCATCCCTTTGGAAGTATTTAACCCTTGGGGGTGTATCTCACCATATTCCTATTACAGGGGGGTGCCTGTTAATGTAGATAGCTCTCAGCCCCCACTAATGATTAGTAGCCAGCAGGACCTCCTCCCGATCACCTAAGAACTGCGACAGCCAACAGCGGTCACATGATCGCCGGTCCTACCTGCTCCCCGGGGCGTACAGACCCTATTAAAGGGGTGCCAGAGCTGGGCAGGAAAGGGGTTAATACCATTCCATTGTGACTTGTGCAGCAATTCTTGATGTTGTTTTATATTTTCCTCAGGACAGGGGAGTTGTCCTTTAAGAGGCGCTGCCAATTCTTGATGCTGTATTATATTTTCCCCATGAAGGGGAGTTGTCCTTTAAGAGGCGCTGCCAATTCTTGATGCTGTATTATATTTTCCCCATGACAGGGGAGTTGTCCTTTAAGAGGCGCTGTCAATTCTTGATGTTGTATTATATTTTCCCCATGAAGGGGAGTTGTCCTTTAAGAGGCGCTGCCAATTCTTGATGTTGTATTATATTTTCCCCATGAAGGGGAGTTGTCCTTTAAGAGGCGCTGCTAATTCTTGATGCTGTATTATATTTTCCCCATGAAATGGGGTTGTCCTTTAAGAGGCGCTGCCAATTCTTGATGTTGTATTATATTTTCCCCATGAAGGGGAGTTGTCCTTTAAGAGGCGCTTCTAATTCTTGATGTTGTATTATATTTTCCCCATGAAGGGGAGTTGTCCTTTAAGAGGTGCTGCTAATTCTTGATGTTGTATTATATTTTCCCCATGAAGGGGAGTTGTCCTTTAAGAGGCGCTGCCAATTCTTGATGTTGTATTATATTTTCCCCATGAAGGGGAGTTGTCCTTTAAGAGGCGCTGCCAATTCTTGATGCTGTATTATATTTTCCCCATGAAGGGGAGTTGTGCTTTAAGAGGTGCTGCCAATTCTTGATGCTGTATTATATGTTCCCCATGAAGGGGAGTTGTCCTTTAAGAGGCGCTGCCAATTCTTGATGTTGTATTATATTTTCCCCATGAAGGGGAGTTGTCCTTTAAGAGGCGCTGCTAATACTTGATGCTGTATTATATTTTCCCCATGAAGGGGAGTTGTCCTTTAAGAGGCACTGCTAATTCTTTATATTGTATTATATTTTCCTATGAAGGGGAGTTGTCCTTTAAGAGGCGCTGCTAATTCTTGATGCTGTATTATATGTTCCCCATGAAGGGGAGTTGTCCTTTAAGAGGTGCTGCCAATTCTTCATGTTGTTTTATATTTTCTCCATGACAGGGGAGTTGTCCTTTAAGAGGCGCTGCTAATTCTTGATGCTGTATTATATTTTCCCTATGAAGGGGAGTTGTCCTTTAAGAGGTGCTGCCAATTCTTCATGTTGTTTTATATTTTCTCCATGACAGGGGAGTTGTCCTTTAAGAGGCGCTGCTAATTCTTGATGCTGTATTATATTTTCCCTATGAAGGGGAGTTGTCCTTTAAGAGGTGCTGCCAATTCTTCATGTTGTTTTATATTTTCCCCATGAAGGGGAGTTGTCCTTTAAGAGGCGCTGCCAATTCTTTATATTGTATTATATTTTCCCCATGAAGGGGAGTTGTCCTTTAAGAGGCGCTGCTAATTCTTTATATTGTATTATATTTTCCCCATGAAGGGGATTTGTCCTTTAAGAGGCGCTGCTAATCCTTGATGCTGTATTATATTTTCCCTATGAAGGGGAGTTGTCCTTTAAGAGGAGCTGCTAATACTTGATGCTGTATTATATTTTCCCTATGAAGGGGAGTTGTCCTTTAAGAGGCGCTGCTAATACTTGATGCTGTATTATATTTTCCCTATGAAGGGGAGTTGTCCTTTAAGAGGAGCTGCTAATACTTGATGCTGTATTATATTTTCCCTATGAAGGGGAGTTGTCCTTTAAGAGGAGCTGCTAATACTTGATGCTGTATTATATTTTCCCTATGAAGGGGAGTTGTCCTTTAAGAGGAGCTGCTAATACTTGATGCTGTATTATATTTTCCCCATGAAGGGGAGTTGTCCTTTAAGAGGCACTGCTAATTCTTTATATTGTATTATATTTTCCCTATGAAGGGGAGTTGTCCTTTAAGAGGCGCTGCTAATTCTTGATGCTGTATTATATGTTCCCCATGAAGGGGAGTTGTCCTTTAAGAGGTGCTGCCAATTCTTCATGTTGTTTTATATTTTCTCCATGACAGGGAGTTGTCCTTTAAGAGGCGCTGCTAATTCTTGATGCTGTATTATATTTTCCCTATGAAGGGGAGTTGTCCTTTAAGAGGTGCTGCCAATTCTTCATGTTGTTTTATATTTTCTCCATGACAGGGGAGTTGTCCTTTAAGAGGCGCTGCTAATTCTTGATGCTGTATTATATTTTCCCTATGAAGGGGAGTTGTCCTTTAAGAGGTGCTGCCAATTCTTCATGTTGTTTTATATTTTCCCCATGAAGGGGAGTTGTCCTTTAAGAGGCGCTGCCAATTCTTTATATTGTATTATATTTTCCCCATGAAGGGGAGTTGTCCTTTAAGAGGCACTGCTAATTCTTTATATTGTATTATATTTTCCCTATGAAGGGGAGTTGTCCTTTAAGAGGAGCTGCTAATACTTGATGCTGTATTATATTTTCCCTATGAAGGGGAGTTGTCCTTTAAGAGGCGCTGCTAATTCTTTATATTGTATTATATTTTCCCCATGAAGGGGATTTGTCCTTTAAGAGGAGCTGCTAATACTTGATGCTGTATTATATTTTCCCTATGAAGGGGAGTTGTCCTTTAAGAGGAGCTGCTAATACTTGATGCTGTATTATATTTTCCCTATGAAGGGGAGTTGTCCTTTAAGAGGAGCTGCTAATACTTGATGCTGTATTATATTTTCCCTATGAAGGGGAGTTGTCCTTTAAGAGGCGCTGCGCTGGATGACATGAAAGCCTCATAACAAAGGTTGTTGGCAGAGAAGCTGCGTCTGTCTGTCTGTCTGTCGGTCGGTCGGTCGGCGGTCTTTGATTCTTGTGGGGGAGGGGAAGTCATTTCTGCGAAGAACAAATGTTTAATATCGGTTCCCGGGCTCTGCGCTCCAATAGACAGAAAGACGCAGGAAACAAGACAGATGCAGCGGCGCGGCGACACGGCACCGTGAGCAGAAAACCGTGAAGAAGATGTTTCAGAAACGCACCGGGGATCCGCAATTGAAGAAAAATCGCCATCTGGGGACGGCCCGCTATTAACCCCTCGCTGCACTACAGACGCCAAAACAAGAAAACACCCGACAGCCGGGACATGAAGTATAAAACACGCAGAACTACAGATCACAGCCAATGGCACATACCAGCTGAAAGCTGAAATC